>NC_060950.1:25411200-25428700 GCF_022045245.1 Lucilia cuprina | reverse complement strand
TATCCGTATGATGCCTATTTTGGCGGAGATTTTGCTGTTCAATCTGCAAAAAAATACAAGCGAATGTTTTTAAATAGATATTATTTTCATTGCATAATAAGGAAGACAAATTATAAACTAACCAATTTCGATTTGATAAATTCATAGATTACGAAATGTATCATTGTCTCACAGATGCCAAAATAGCTGGCGGTAATACCTTTGTAAAAGCCCGCAATACCACCCTGAGTATAAACACGTTCGATACATTGTCTGACGGTCATTTGAACTTTGGAATTATAGTCCAATTGTAAACGTGTTTTAACAAACCAAATTGGATTTGTTATGGAAGAGGAAACAAAACCGGCACTAGCTGCACTAACAATATGAACTTGTGGTGAATTAGGTTGCATTAATCTAGAATTGAAAACCAATTTAAAATGAATAAAACAAACCATAAAGAGAATGTAATGCTTGTGGTTAAATTGTAAAAAATGTGTAATTATACATTTAAAGTAAAAGTTATGCTTATATTTACCCTAAATTATTGAGGAAATTTTTGGTTTGTGAATATGTGCAAAAGTATATGGCACGTGATGGTGCAACACCAACGAGATTCGGTCCAAGACCTTTAAATAATGCTTTGGGTCCTTCATTTTGTACTATGTGTCTGAAATGATAAGAAATTTAAGAGTTAATTATAATAATATATATACTTATCTGTTTATTTATTTATCTATCTATCTATCTATCTATCTATCTATCTATCTATCTATCTATCTATCTATCTATCTATCTATCTATCTATCTATCTATCTATCTATCTATCTATCTATCTATCTATCTATCTATCTATCTATCTATCTATCTATCTATCTATCTATCTATCTATCTATCTATCTATCTATCTATCTATCTATCTATCTATCTATCTATCTATCGATCTATCTATCTATCTATCTATCTATCTATCTATCTATCTATCTATCTATCTATCTATCTATCTATCTATCTATCTATCTATCTATCTATCTATCTATCTATCTATCTATCTATCTATCTCTATCTATCTATCTATCTATCTATCTATCTATCTATCTATCTATCTATCTATCTATCTATCTATCTATCTATCTATCTATCTATCTATCTATCTATCTATCTATCTATCTATCTATCTGTCAATCTATCTATCAATCTATCAATCTATCTATCTATCTATCTATCTATCTATCTATCTATCTATCTATCTATCTATCTATCTATCTATCTATCTATCTATCTATCTATCTATCTATCTATCTATCTATCTATCTATCTATCTATCTATCTATCTATCTTTTTTAATAAACTTACCTCAAACACTGCAATATGCTCATACTTTTTGTAGATGACGATGAGATGCCACAATGTGAAATTGCCATTATCTGGAAATATTTTTGTAAAAACTTTATTTAAACCCAAAAAGTTTTATTAAAATTTCGTTTATAAATTCAAAGTTGTTAGTAGTTTAAATAAAATTTTGAATTAAAATGACCATCAAAAGAGTTACCAAATAATAATACATTAAATAAAAAATTAACAAAAATGAGTAAGAAAACAAAAAGTAAATGAAAACAATAAATGGATACTACCCTACGAACACCCCCAATCACCTGTGGTTGGGACCTGTTACGTAATATCGTTGTGCTGAGTTTACGTCTCTGTTCAGGTCGTAATAATTCGGAGGATGCATTTGTGGAACTGGGATTTTCAACAACTCGTGGCGGTGTTTGAAATGCTGCTGTTGAACTTTGTAAACGCGTTTTTACAACTTCTAGGGGACATGTTACAACGGCACCAACTGTACCAGCAGTTCTGTAAAATAGATGAAAAATTTTATATGATACAATCAATTAAAATTATTTACAAAAATTAATTGAATTTAAAATATTAGCTAAAATTAATCAGTTTATATGTATATGTTTGCTTTTGGCATTAAAAATCTATTTTGAAATGTTAGCGACTGAACAGCTGTTGTTGTGCCAAAATTAGGAGGAATTCATTGTCAATGGGAAATTGTTTTAAAGAAATATAAGTATATATATGTATGTATGTAATATATCATCAGTAAAATTAATATATTTTTTTTGGGTTTTCATTTGACGTATGAAAATTGTATTTATGTATTTTGTTTTATAAAATTTTGTTAATGTAATTAAGTAATTGCAAAACTATGCAGTGGAAATATTTTTATATTCGATATCATTTTTCTATTACGAATAGCGCCTCTCCTTCTATATATAAAATGAGTAATTACTTGGGTTTGTATGGTAATAAAATACTCGAAATTTTCCATATAATGAATTTCCTTTCGATTTGATAATACTTTGTTATTTAAATGCATCATACTTTTTGCAAATTATTGCTCATATTTTACAAGATATTGTGGGCATTTGACTCGATTATGGTCGAGTCTATATAATATACTCTAGATCAGACTATAGTCGAGACTATACACCTAACTATTGTATAGTCGATATAGCCGAATCTATAGTCAGACTGCTTAGTAACAAGTAGAAGACTGCACACGCAGAGAAAAAATATAGTTGTGGTAACGATAAACTAAGAGCAACATATTATGGATAGAATTATGGTTAAATTTAAAACATATTATGATCATAATTAGTATAATAACCTATCATATTATGATTAAATATAATAATATTTCATCATAATATAGTGATAATGTGATATTGTAGTATCATATTGTAGTTTTAAGCAACCACATTATGGTTTCATGTAATCATATAATGGCTTCAAGTAATCATATTATTGTTTCAATTGACCATATTATGGTTACAAGTAGTCCCATGTCTTCATGTAACCATATTATGGTTACATATTAAACATAATATGGTTACATATTAAACATAATATGGTTAATCTTATGTGCTCGGCGTAAAATTCAATTATTTGTTTAACAATCTGTTGTTGTTTAACAATGCATTTGATTAACAATCTATTTAATCCGATCTAGTACGGATAAACCATACAACTGATATAAAAATGGCGATACCAAAATATGCATAAGCGTGTAAAATCCTATCATTTAATGATTATTTTATAGTTTTAATGATTTTAAAGAATATAATATGTTTACATGATTATCATTATTTATTTGTTGTAAAAATAATTATTTTTCAGAGAATCATTCTCAAAGTTATAATTGTCATAAACATATAAATGTTTTCAGTAACTAAAATATTGATGAAGTTCAATAAAAATAACAATTGTTTGGTTATGACAACAGAATAGTTTTCCTAGTTTTCTCTGCGTGTAGTCGAGACATTGGTGCACACTATACATATAGTTAATTTTATAGTCGAGTCTATATTTACATATTATATTCAGATACTGGTGCGTACTATAGAACAGACTTTAGCCGAGACTATAGTCCAAATTATAATCGAGACATTGGTACAGACTATAGTTGAGATTGTAACAGACTGTAGTCGAGGCTTTTATAATCTTTATCTTTAAACTAAAATAAATATATTTCTTGCTTAGTAACAAGAAGAAGACTGTAGTCGTTACTATCCACCAAAATATAGTCGAGACATTGGTGCACACTATAGTTGATTTTATAGTCGAGTCTATATAGACATACTATAGTCAGACACTGGTGCAGACTATAGAACAGACTGTAGTCGAGACTATTGACCAAATTATAGTCGATACATTGGTGCAAACTATAGTTGAGATTGTAGCAGAGTCTATAGCCAGACTGTAGTCGACACTTTTATAATCTTTAAGAATCTTTAAACTAAAATAAATATACATTCTAGCTTAGCAACAAGTAGAAGTCATTACCCCTACCTTAGAAAACAATTCATATATTTGAAGCTGAGCGTTTGTAAATAATTTTGGACTTAATTAAACAAACAATGTGTTTAAACACATGCCTTTCTAATTACTTTTTCCTAAACAATAAGAAACCCGGCAAGTTTTGAACAAAAAAATGGTTTCCTAAAGGAAACCATGACCTTCTTCAACATATAAAAAAAAAACAAGATTTGCCAAAACAAAATGAACATTTTTATGAATTAAACTATTAGTAAAAATTTCTAAAACAACAATAACAAACTACATACACACAAAACTTGTGACTAATATTAACATTCGAGTTATCAAATAAGATTTTGTATTTTAGCTAATGGAAAATTATTTAAATGAATTTGATAACAAAATAGAGAATAAGCGAAAACATTAAATGACACATGACTTTAATAGTGAAAAAAATTTAAAAAATTTAAAAACCTTTAACGGATTCATTAATGAAATTGTTTTTTAATGCTGCTGTTGTCTGTTTCAAAAAATAATAATATTTAAAATATAATTTTAAGATTAGCTATTTCATCAAAAAGATCACATTTTACGAAAGCAAAGTAAATAAAATAAAATAGACCGATAATTTTAAAATTAAAGCATGACTGGTATGTGTGCGAATTAACAAATTATAAGATTACTTGTTCATTCACTTTTTTTCACACGTTTTTTTTATTTATACACTGAGAAAAATAAAATAATTTCATTTGTTCTAACAATAATTCGATTTTGAAGTGTCAGATGAAACCCAGAATAAAGATTTTTGAAATTTTTTTTCCAAACATTTTAAGAACCAAATTTAGTTAAAATCGGTTAATTTTGATATATAAAAATAGTAATTTCTTGATTACACTTGATTACATTATGAATTAGTTTATCGACTTATCTTTGTACTAGTATATATACTAATATATTGACTAGACTATTGACAAGTCTATTGTTAAGTTTAGGAATTTCTCCATTGACTTGTCATTGTTCTAGTTTACGGATTAGTTTATTAACTTATGTATTAACTGTCCATGGACTTATTTATCGACTAGTCTGTTATCTGTACTATTCACTACATTGTGAACCAATATTTTGACTAGTCTGTGACTTGTCTATTAGTTACTCTACTTCTTAGTATGAGAACTTATCTATGAACTACTCTATTGACTATGTATGTGGTATGGTATACGGTAGGCTTTTTTACTAGTTTATGAGGGATAGTAAATAAACTATATAGACAGTGGACTAGTCTTGTCTTTAGAATAGGTAGGTGATGACTAGTCTGTGTACTAATCTATCTAAATTAGTCCATGGACTTCTCTACTGACTAGACTATTGACAAGTTCATGATTGTCTTTACTGACATCCCCCGGGGGCATGTTACCTTGGTGAAACCTCAACTTTGGGGGAGTTTACTAATACCTCTAGTCTGGCCGGGACTATAAATTGTTTACAGTCTACTGCCTGGCTTAGTCCTTGCATGGATTGAAGAGGTCGAACTAGAGCACCTCATTATCTGGTAGAGGACTATGTCCTGGCTGGTCAGTTGGTTGAGGTTCCTTCGGGATCCACGTAGTGGCAGTGGTTTAAACAAAAATAGGTCTGTACATCATATGCTGGATACCTTAACCCTATCGGTTTTGGGACGCCGGTCGCGTTATGAGACACCGGCATATGCTGGGGAATTGTCAGGATCTTTATGATCATAAGATGGGAACTGATGTCATGGATTGGTGAATGATTGAGAAAGTCTCCATATATTGGAGATTAGTACGCCTTTTTCGATTCGTGGAAGTTCCTAGGTGCTGTTGCCATCTTAACAGGATATATTGATACATAACACGCGACTATTTGTCGTGGCAATTATTGAAAGTATTGTCTTTGGAATTCCTATTTCCTTTGTCACATTATCAGTTCATAAAAGAGGGATGCTGATCCATTTTGTTGGGTATTTCGGACTACCTAATGTGTCCCTAGGTACTGTTGCCAAATCAACTGAGTCCACCCCATCCGCGTGGTTATAAACGGAAGTGATGTTTTACATCTCGAAAGTTAAGGGTCAGAGATTAGATAGCTCGAGTACTTCGACAAAGTGGACCGGCCCAATCCACAAACAAAAATTGCCATCTGAGTTCTTCATTGAAGGATTGAGGGACGATGGTACCACCGTGATATAAGGCCGTAAAGGCAGATGTTCACGTAAAGTACTCTAACGTTCGTGTCTTTATTGACTGAGGTACTGCTTAAGGATGGATAGAGGGCTAGGTGTATTTCTTCGGATTTTATGTATTCATCCTACTTTCAAACTAACTAACTATCTTTATTTGCTAGCATAGGGTCGGATGTACAATCTATTTTATGGAATATTGTATTGACTACTATGTAGATTAGTCTACGGTTTGATATTTTGGCAAGTAGATTTAGTGGACTACTACGTATACATACTGATGTCTATGAAACACTCTATTGACTAGAATATTATCCACTCTATTGACTACTCTTTAGACTTGTCTCGTCAAACTAATCAAAGGCTGTGGACTAGTCTATTAAAAAGTCCATCAATTAGTTACTTAACTACTCTATTTATATAGTTGTCTCTTTCATCTCTAAAGTAAATCATTTCTATGACAGCAATGCCGGCAAATTTAAAATAATAATCTATCTATTAAATTGCAAACACAAATATTTTAATATACCACAAAACGTATTAAATTATGTTATTTTAATAAATATATATTAACATATTTATAATATATTAACTACCTGTTGATTATTAGGAATTTAGAATCAAAATATTTATTTAATAATAACAAAATGTCAATAAAATTCATATAAATTGTTTATATTGAAAGATAAAACCGAAAAGTAATAAAGCATTTTTATTCAAATCAGAAAATAAAATCTATAAATAACTAAATAACAGTAATTTAATATGAAATTAAATTGAGACAGACATATTAAAATACGTAATAACATTAATTTCTAAATAAAAAATTGCATATGAAAAATAAATGTTGATATGCTGCAGGCATGAGGGGTAATGATTACATGGTCAATTACAATTACTTGTAATATGTTATTGAGAAATGACCAATAGTAATTGGTTTGGTAATTACAATTTGCAATTGAAGTTACTTGTAATTGTAATTTAGGAATTACTCATTACAAAATTACATGTAATTATAAGGAACAAAATTTAAAATTATAAGTTATTGTAATTGGCAAAACCTCAACTACAATTACTAGTGATTGTAATTGGCAAAACTTTAATTACAATTACAAGTAATTGTCATAATAATTTAATACAATTAAAAATAATTGTAATTGAAGTTTATCCAATAGCAAGTAATTGTAATTGTTGGGTTTTGAATTACAATTACTTCAAATGCAATTGTAATTGAAAAAGTAGTCATTACCTTCATTCCTGCTATGCTGAAATCAAAAGTTAAAGCCGATTACTATGTGTACTTTAGTATCTTTAAGCTAGAGCTCCACACTACGCGTCTTCGCGTAGTGTAACTTGAAGCGTTCTGCGCTTCAAGTTACATGCCACACTTTTATGCGTATTTTTTTAACTTGCCGTTTTTCTACAGATCATTTTTGTATTCATCATTATACTCATATTATTTTATTAAAATTGATAAATACGCATAAAATAAAGAATATAAAATATCAAAATCTGCTGACATGTTCGTGCGCCGCCTGTGACGCTTATAAAAGTAGAAAGTAGATCTACTTTAAGCATTCTACGCGTCAAGGCATTCTACGCTTTTGTGCTTGTAACTTTCATCATACAAATACATTGATTCTACTTTTTTAACAGAGGCATAGAATGCGAGAAAGCGTAGAACGCGTCGTTTGAACCTCCAGCTTTTAACTTTAACAAGAATTGTGAATGGACAGAAGGATATCGGATAATCTTGTTATATCTTCTAATTTCGGTGATGAATTTTCTTTCCTAATCACAATGGAATGCTTCTAAAGCTATATATACAGATATTTCTAGTCGAAAATGTTAAAATTTTTTTTTGCAAGAGAATAATTATTTGAATGAAAATAGTGGAACTTAAATCTAAAAAAGTATTCTGAAAATATGATTTCCTTGTAATAAACGTTCACAATTTGGATGAAACTACTTTAGCTCTCTTTATTCCAATATTACCGGAATCTTTAAACTCGCAGATATTTTTCTAGTCGAAATTGTTTTGACATGTTCAAAAAGGGTTTAACAAGGCCATCATCGAAACTACTATATGGTAGAGAATGGTTTGTCTGTAAAAATCTTAAACTAATATCTATACGAAGCACTAATATTCGAAGAATCTAAGAAAGTACAAAAATGTAAGACTTGCTATTAAATCGGACTTACTTGGAAATCGGTTCAAAATGTTAGTGATTTGTGAATTAATTATTTAACATATGTTTAAATATTAGATGAGGTAATCATTTTAATATGAAATAATGTGGTTTTGCTCAGGGAACATATTTTAAATAAGCAGGGAAACCAAAATATGCAAATGCATGTTTTTTGTGGTGCGTCGTATGGACTCATGGATAAGATATTTATACGTTTCAGACCAATTTAAGAAATTTGGCATCGATTTCTTAGAGCATATTTTTGCATATTTTAGCCATAAGAGCATAATTTAGCATGATTTGACTTTTTTAGCATATTTAAGGCATATTTTCCAGTTTTTAGAGCATATTTTACTCTTTTAGTGCATATTGTGATGTTTTTGCTTTTTTCGTTTTTGTACATTTTCAAAACTTTATTTAAAAAAATAAAATTAAATTTTTTTATTTTTAATTTTTCAGCCTATTTTACAATTTTGAAAAAAATTCGTTTGTAGAACTTAAAAACTGCAAAAAATACATTACTCTCACGAAAACCAATGTTATAGTTTTTTGTTCAATAAAGCATTACATTTTAAATCAGACATAAAACCTATTACTTTTGATTTCATGAGACCAATCCATTTTTATAGTTTAAAAAACTAATTATTGTAATTTATGACAACACCGATTAAAATGTCAGTTTAGAAGCTATGAATACAATTGGTAGAAATGTGTCAAACTTTGTCGTTTGAAATATGTTTTTTGGGATCCAAATGGTTTCATGTTATTTATTGGTTATCTGAACGTAAAACGGAATTCTATTAAACTAGTTCTTAAAACTATGAGATGAATCAATTATAAAAAATCTTGTAGGATGAAATATGACACTAAACATTTATTATTTCATTACAATTTCTGTCTTTTTGAGCTTTTCAATATTAAAAAATAATGAAAAATTTTATTTTTGGAGCATATTTTTTAAATTTTAAGAGCATATTTTGAGTTTTTAACGGCATATTTAAAGCGCTTAAAACACTTTTTTTAGAGCATGTTTTCGGTTTCCCTGTAAATAAGGTTGGAAATTTTTCGAAAATCGCTAAATATTTTACCAATTCTAAAAGTAATCTCTTAGGACCAATCTTAAGGTGAAAAATTTGGGATTAAATAAAAATGAATACTCGAAAATTGTTTTCGAATACTTAGGGTCAATCTTAAGGTAAAGTATTAGGGACTATATTAAAATTTAAAAAAATAAAATCGAAAGTTATTTTCGAATGCTTAATAAGTTAATTTTGTATGCTAGTTTAAGCGCCCAATGGAGGTGGTTTAAACTTGAGTAAACAGCTGATGCCAAATAAAAAAATTCATAAATTTTTTATTAAAATAAACATTAAAATGTTTGATTGATTGATTAGTATAAATTATTGAGACTTTACAATATATTGTTTTGTTTTAAATTTATGTTTTCATTAATTTTCATATTACATTTACAATTGTCTTCTTCTTATTTATAAAACATACATTGTTTTGATAACAAATAGTGACGTTTTCTGTTGTTTTGTATGGCAACACTGCGAAGTTTAATCTTGTACTCAAAAACATCAAAGGGAATTAGTTAGTTAGTTTGAAAGGAGGATGATACACATCAAATCCGAAGAAATACACCTAGGCCTCTATTGGGCCTGTTGTGTGCTCCTTAACCAGTGCCACGGGTGAGAATCGAACCCACCACCTCCGGTCTACAAGACTAGAATACTAACCACTAACCTAACGGAGGCCACTCAAAGGGAATTAACATCAGAATCAATTTTTTTTAGATTAACTAATCTGCTTATTAATTGGCAACTCAAAAACGCGCTCTTAATAAGGCCGACCTTACCATAGTTATGATATTGTTTACTTGAGGTATTTGATAGCATCGAGTATTTTGTTTTTACAATTACTTGTAAAATGTAATTGTAATTAAAAATATAATCAATTTCCTTCAAAACCTGCTATGTATTGCTTAACTTAAGTTAAATTCTTTTTACGTAGCGTATAAATAGAGAAATAAAACACAAAGGAATATTACGAAAATTACAAGTTTGATCGATAAATATTCTACTATTATTATCTATAGACATGAAAATGTTTTAATATGAAAAAATAATTTTAATGAAAAACAACAATAAACTCTTAATACACAATTGTGAATTATGAAATTAATATAATTAAATAATTAATATTGTTTTTGACAAATAAACAAAGTCACCATGCACTCGTACCATGAATGATTTAAATTTAATGTTTTATTTTTTTATAATAATAAAAAAACAAAGAAATTATTTTAAGACAATCATCATACGTCTAAAAGTTGCTTTAACATATTGTATGTGGAAGTGATATTAAATAGAAAATCCAGTAGTTACTAGTTGTTAAAATGGCCTGACCACTGATAACCTTTTGTGGCCACATAGAGGAGATTGTTATGACATATAGAGAAATATAAAATCTAAACTAAGTTTGTCTTTGTTGTTGAGGTACCAACTTTGTATATATTTTTTTCGCTCTTAGCTGATTAGACAGATAATTGTGGTTTAGAAATCGAGAATTTTATTTTGAAATTGTGTCAGCAAAAAAAAGTAAATTTTATTTGTTTTTAAGTTGTTTATGATTAAAATTTTGGAAAAGAATTTTGATGTGATGATGATCAGATGTGTATTCCTTTTGGAAAACTATACTTTGGTCTCTGGGTTAAAAATAGTGTCTTTGTTATCTGCAATTTAGATTTTTCTAAATTAACTTCTGAAATTTTTATTATTTTTCAAAACATTGCATGTGTAGAGGCGGTGCCTAAACTAGTGATATTGAAAATTTTGGGAATCGCTGATTTACTTAAGAAAACTATGTACCTTTAAAGACCCCTTTTTTAAATTCCAAATAAGAAGACAAATTTAATATAAATAATTAATTAGCAAGTTTTGCCTAATATTTATTGTAAATATTTGTATAAAATATAAAACAAATAGTTGATACATATAGAAGCAAAACTAGTTATCTTCATTTTCTTTTTAAACTAATTTTTATACATTAATTATAACATAAAACAAGTAAAAAAATTGGCAAGGCCGACCCTATATTACCCTACATTTTTACAAAATTAAAATGTGATTTAGTTGTCATAATAAAGTATTTAAGTTGAATTGTATCTTGTCTCAGATATACATGTTGAATAAAGTGAAATTTTGATGGGACCATTTCATAGGGGCTAGGGTCATATGAAGACCTATTATAATAGAATTTGCGAGGGTCATCAAGTCTAGTATAGAACTTTGTTTTGCAGTTTTTTTTTATCAAGATATAATTATATTAAACATAATTATGAACTTAAAAGCCCTATGCGGCGGATTCAGTTGTATGGGGGCTAGGTGAAATAATGGACTGATGTAAACTATTTTCAACAGGCTTTGTCTACGGTATCATAGCAGATTATGTGCCAAATTTCATTACATTATCTCCAAAATTGCGACCTATAGTTTGAATACAAGGTTTACAAGGCCTATTCGGGGGTTCAGATGTATGGTGGCCAGGTTTAATAATGGACCGATGGGTACCATTTTCAATAGGCTTGGTCACGGTACCATAAAAGAACATGTGCCAAATTTCATTTAATTATCTCCAAAATTGCGACCTGTAGATTGATTACAAGCCCTATTCTGGGGTTTAGTTGTATGGGGGCTAGGTGAAATAATAGACCGATCTCAACCATTTTCAATAGAATATCATGTACAAAATTTTATTAAATTATCTTCAAAATTGCGACCTGTAGTTTGATTACAAGGTTTACATGAACGGGCAGACGGAAGGACGGACTAAATCGACTCAGAATGATTTTGAGCCGATTGGTATACTTTAAGGTGGGTATAGGACCCATGTTATTGCGCGTTACAAACATCAGTACAAACCCACCAAAGTGGTATAGGGTATAATGATAAATTACTATAAATTACTACAGTTATTTACAAAAAAACAAATGCAGAGATAGCTAACTTTGCTCCTATACCATTGTTTGCTATTTGTGTTTATTATTATTATTATTGTTGCGTTTAATAAGAAATTTATGACATTTGGCATCGATGACTACCGCTGAAACCGGTTGGCAAACAAACGAACAAAAAAAAAAAAAAAAGAAATAAAACATTTCAAAATCGTCTAGAAAAATATTGTACTTAGTACATAATAAAATTGATGAGTTCATATTCACAAAAACAACAATTGATAAGAAATCTTAAGAAATTATATATACATAGTATAAACATGGTATAGAAATCGGTTCACTGGCATAGATTAACATTTATTAACAACGTTTAAAAATGTCTACACACGAGCGAAACGAACAAGAAGTGTAAAAATTTTGCCAGTGTATACCATATACATATTATTAATATCGAAAATAAGGTGTTCGTGCGAATTGAATTTTTGCCAGAGACTTTAGTGCTTTATTTATGTATAAATATTTTATATTTGAATTTTATAATTATGATGACAATATATGTAAACAGATTAAGAAAATATTTTTAAATATATTTTATTATTTTTAATTATTACATGAAATTTTGTGTTTTTCTTTTCTTCGTTAAATAAAATGAAAACAAAATTCACTCACGCTAAATTTATTTTAATGTCTTGTTTAGGTTGTTGGCTTTTGTCAAACAACAGGCGACAACAAAACAAAACAAAATAATAATTTTATTTTTTTTACATATTTTAATTTTGTTTAACCCTCTAAGGTATACATAGGTTGTATGGATTCTTTTTAGAATTAACAAAAATATTGAGCTAACAGTATTAGTTTCTTTTCCTAATTCGGTTTTGCGAATATAAAAATTTGATTTAATATATCCCATATGCTTATTACATCTAATCTTGCACCAACCATCCGATTTTAGTACCTCATACACGGACTTGTAAAGAGTTTTTAAAGCCAGAGTTGGTTGGCGAGTGGTGTAGTGGTAACCTACCGGGCGAACATTACACCAAAATCTTTATAGATGGTTCTAAAATGAACTGCGGTGTCTTCTGTGAAGAAGCTGGGGTAAGTATGTCTCACCGTCTTCCCAACCACTGTAATGCATTTCAGGCTGAAATATTTTTGATGTCAGCCTGTAGGGTATGACCTCAATATTCACGGCAACATATGAATCTTTGTCAATAGTTAGGCGGCAAAGGGTCGACGGTGGGTCGACTGTCTGACAATACCTCCCCCGGGGGCATGATACCATGGCGAGACCATCACCTTGGTGTTATTGCAATCCCGGGGTATAAAGAGGTGGCCGGGAATGAAAAATTGGTAACAGGCAGGTGCTCACTATCTATCTATCTATCTATCTATCTATCTATCTATCTATCTATCTATCTATCTATCTATCTATCTATCTATCTATCTATCTATCTATCTATCTATCTATCTATCTATCTATCTATCTATCTATCTATCTATCTATCTATCTATCTATCTATCTATCTATCTATCTATCTATCTATCTATCTATCTATCTATCTATCTATCTATCTATCTATCTATCTATCTATCTATCTATCTATATCTATTTCTCCAATTTCAAAACTTCCCATGTTCCCATTTAAAGGGTTCATAATTTTGACTTTTTATATACTTATCTCACACTAAAAGTGATGCCTGATTCACTGAATAGAAAAATAAAATTTAATAAACAAATTCATCAGATTTGAAATGTCAACAGCTGTGATTCGTCGTTAATATTATTTTTTTACAAAACAAAAAATATCATTGTTGTTGTTGATGTTTTGAGGAAAATATTTTTTTTGCGATTAATTATAACGATATCGTTATTTTTTCCTATTTTTAAAAGGACACAATGTAATAATTTATAAAGAAAAATAAAAAGTTGGCAAAATGACAAATTATACAGACATGCAAGACGAGAAATGTTGTAAAAACAAAAAACAAATTATCTTTCTAAAGGAAATGGATATAAAAGGAGTGTTTCGCCATTTAAAATTACAAACATTAATTTCCTAGAATAAATGTCCGTAAGCAGTGTATTTAGCAGAAAAGTTAATCAATAAAATGGTAGAAAGTTCATAAAATTAATTTCAACATCCTTTCTTCGTTAACCTTGATTTTGCTTATTTTATAAAGATAACAGATCTATTCATGTTTGGAGTTCAATCGATTGTTTACATTTTTATTAAATTATTTTCTTAATATTTCTTTGCTTTTCTAATCTTAATTTGCTTTCGATAATTTGCGAAAAGTGTGCAAATTATTAAAATAAAATTATGATTAGTATTAAGATTATTTAGTGTGATTTTATCTTATCTCATGGCCAACTAAATTTATAACATACGTTTAATTGAATATTGCCAATCAGTACTGGGAAACTTTTGTCAGAACACAAATCAAAATTAAAATGTTTAATTTACACAAATTTAGTTTTCCCAATAAATAAATACATAATTATATTCCTATAACTTACAGCTATTTATTGTTATTATTAACTAATTGAACGTTCAATATGAATTTACCTTTAGGTAGTAATTAATTTATATAATAAAAACAACACAGCAGCAATTAGTATTTCTAATTATCTAGTTTAATTTACACTGTAATACTAATTAAGTAAATTAACTTCCTATATACTTGTACTTTTAATTAATTAAATTGTTTATTTTTTACTAGATAAACTTATAAGTACAAAGTGTTTATAAAAAGTGTGGCATTCTGTGTCTGTCTGTGTGTCCGTGCGGGTATCGTGTTAACTGATTAAACAAATTTAAAAATAAAACAAGTAATATTTCTATATTCGGCGGTGCCGAATCTTATATTCCCTTCACCAAGTATGTTTAAAAAAAACAGTTTTTATTTATTTTGTATCTCTGCACACATGTCACACATGACATACACACAAACAAATATAAACTGTAGCAAAAAGAAATATTAACCGTTGTACTGTAATACCACCGTCAAACTGTATTACCACCCTCAATCAAATATAAGCTGTATTACCAACATATTACTGCTTTATCTCCTTGTTCTTGTTATACCCTTCACCTTCGTGAGAACAGAACAGCATCCAAACATACAAAAAAATACACAGCTGAATAAAACCTAATACATGACCACACGCACATGACATCTTTATCCAATTCACAGTGTTGTTGTTGTTGCTTTTTTAACAAAGCATGAAAAAAATGTAGCTTTTTTAATGAAATTTTCAGAGGTTGTCTCGGATTTTTGCTGATATCTCCGTTATTTATAGACCGATTTTACTGATTTTAAATAGCGATCTTCTCGAAAGCATGTCTAACTGAATTATTAAAGATTCGAATCTCGCCGATATCTGGGGACATCTAAAAACTGATTTCAACAGACAGACGGACGGTCATGGCTTAATTGAATCCGCCATCTATAAGGATCCAGAATATATATACTTTATATGGTCGGAAAATTATATTATAGAAATTACAAACGGAATGACAAACTTATATATACCCTTCTAACGAAGGTGAAGGGTATAAAAACTGAGAAAATTAGCTTTAAATTTTATAATAATTAGAACTATGTCAAGGTTAGCTAGAATAGCTAATAGAAAAAGCAAGACACTAAAGAGATAAAAGTTATAAAAAAATAAACAATAAAATTTTTTTAAAAATAGCAAAAATAAAAGAAAGTGTGTGATATTGTAGAAAAGGTACAGGGTTGTATAGAATGGAATGAATATCAAAATCTACAAAGATTGTTTTGAAATTTTAACAATTTAACTTATACTTAATTAGAAAATTCTTAGAAAATGAGTTCCACAGAAGCAATCTTTTCTTTGGGGGATTTTTTTCTTTGAAGATTAATGCAAATTAATCAAATTCGATGAATTATGTAAAAAATCCCTTACCAATTAAAATTATTATGAAAACATTCCCATCTGCGTAATTTTTTTGTGGAGTGTTGTCAACAAATAAATCAACTATTGTGAATGAATTATTTACTTCAAGTTGACGATAGAAATTTTCTGTTCGAGATTAATTAGAATTTTAAAGAAACAAAAAATTCTCTTCTATTGGAGTAAGGAGCAATACAAAATTCCATTCCAAAGGAAAGTGAAATTATTTCAGTATTTTTCTTTTTTAGAATTAGTCCGACGACAATCATTTTCTATTTATAAAATGGGGATCTCTTGTTAGGATGACTCCATGGAATCTTTGTGGTTCTACCTACGTACAATAACATTTTACAGAACTTATCTATTCTCATTTTACTGATATATTATAAAATCACAAAACAAACATCTTAATCTCTTTAATACACTCTATTCTTTTGACCTTTTAAAGTTTATAGACATTTTATATAGAAAAAAAACATAAACTAGACTTGAAAATAACATCTTATCAATTACATTTCAATTATAATTTTTTATAATAATTTGTATTCTAGTTTAAACTAGTTCTATATTTTATTCACGTTATAAAAACCTTCACAGGTTTTTTTAAAACAAAATTATTGAAACTTTTTATTTAATTCTAAAAATAGAATAAAAAAAACATCATGATCGATTTAGTAAGACTAGACAATATATAACAGCTACTATTGGGTTATTGGGAGTTAGAAAAATGCTTGAGTCAACTACAAAAACTTACAATATTGTTGTAAAAAATATTTAATATTTTTATTTTTTACAAAATAACAACATTCCAAAACAAAATGTTAAGGCTAAAAGGTATGTACCTAGTACTACTAAGGTATATAGTTATTTTTTAGTCATTACTAGACTGTTCCTAAGTAATGTAGGCGGTATGTAGTAGTCATTGAATAGTAAGTCTTTGAGTAATTACAAGTCGTTACATTGTTTTTTGGGGCTCTATCTAAGACAGAAGTGTAGATTAAAACCAGTGTTGCCAATTTATTATTTTCCTGTAAAATCTGACGTTTATGAAATGGAGATTTTTGGCGTTTTGCTAAAGTTAAATACTTCGTAATAAACATTGAATACTTTACATATATAATGGAGTAATTACAAATGACTATAGTCTAACATATAATCTATTGTTTAGTCTATTCTATAGTCTAAATTTTAGGCCATATTCTAGATTATAGACTTGTCTAGTCTATAGTCAAGTATAGTATAGTTTAGTCAATAGTTAAGTGTACAGTCTAACCTATAATCTAGTCTATAGTCTAATCTGTAGTCTAGTCTATAGTCTAGTCTACAGTCTAGTCTATAGTCTAGTCTATAGTCCAGTCTATAGTCCAGTCTATAGTCTAGTCTATAGTCTAGTCTATAGTCTAGTCTATAGTCTAGTCTATAGTCTAGTCTAT
>NC_060950.1:25406692-25411100 GCF_022045245.1 Lucilia cuprina | reverse complement strand
ATAGATAGATAGATAGATAGATAGATAGATAGATAGATAGATAGATAGATAGATAGATAGATAGATAGATAGATAGATAGATAGATAGATAGATAGATAGAGATAGATTGATAAAAATTTGCTGCTTGCCTTACACATGAGAAAAAATGATAGAAAACTAATGAAATGAATACAATTCGTTGTCTAAAGTTAGCTTTCACGATTCTTAATATTTAAAAAATAGATGTGTGTGAAATTTAAAAACACCCAGTTATCATTTTGACAACGTATTTTATTTTCTCAAAATCAGGTTTTTCCTCTCTGTGTATTTTTTTCAAAATTATTGTCCAGATTTTCCACACCATGTTCTACTTTAAATGTCTATATTATCCCAAAAAATGCATTATTTAGTACACTAATCTAAATGTTCATAATTTATAAAAAATAACCTTGCGCTATTGAAAATAAAACAAAAATGCTTTGCCAAAATATCATAAAATAGCTCAAAAATCATGCGTTCTTCACGTGTTTTCTTTTTTTTTCGTATTCCAATACAAAATTTGAATGCTAATAATCTCTCTCATACCTCATTAGATTCACAACAACAAAAAGAAAAATTCTCAAAAAATATAAAAACAATTAAATAGAAAATAATAACCAAAAAAAGTGGCAGATAAACAAAACAAATAATAAAAGAACACAAAAAAAATGTTTAGAAATTGATGTTCACAACATATACATATAGAAGTTAAACTTTAAACCTTTCACAATAAAACAATAAAATTTTGAATTGTTAAGCTCTTGATGCACAATTGAATTCGAAAAATAAAATTAAACAAAAAATATCGTTATCTTAATTAAAATTATCTACGTAGTTTTGATTTTTTTTAAAGTTGATTCTTTAAGTTATAGTCTTGTAGTTATCTATTTATTGTTTATTTATTTAAATGATTACAAACTCACATTAAAAGTAACAAAATATGTGACAAAAAATTTTGATAAGAAATATTCACTAAAAATACCAACACTCATGCAAATAGAATGCGACCAAATTTCTATATATTTTACTATTTGTTTGTTTATTTATTGGTTTGTTCTTTTGAAAAAAAATATATGCACAAAAAATAACACAAATACTAAACAAATAATTTTTTTCTTAAATTTCACAGCAATTTTTGTTGTTGATTTATTTATTTATTTTCAGTTCGTTTTTCTATTTTGTTTATTTTCTTATGTATTATACATGTAATCCATATATATCTTTAATGCATTAAGTATTTGTTGGTTAAGGGTAAAAGTAATTTCAATTGATTTGTAGTCTACAGTCTGAGCACTATAGTTTAGATTCTAATATTTTTAGGTTATACTATTTATCAAACTTGTCCAGATTATTAAGTTTATAGTCATTATTAGTAACTATAGACCTAGCTTTCATCCAAACTATAATCCCCACTATAGAATAGCCTTAAGTGCATCTATTTTACAAGACAATAACCTAAATTGTAGATTATAATCCAAACTATATTTCAGCCTATAGACCAGACTATAGTCTACCCTATAGACTAGACTATAAGCCAGACGATAGTCCAATCTATAGATTCGACTATAATCCAGCCTATAGATTTTAAAACAAATTTGTACGTATTATAGTTTATGACTATCGACTAAACTATAATCCCTACAATAGAGTAACCTACAGTTCAGATTGTAGGCTTGATTTTAGTGCATCCTACAGATTAGACTATAATCCAGCCTATAGACTATAGAACAGACGTCTGTAGATTATAGTTTATAGACTTTAGATGAGACTATCGACTAAACTATAATCCATTAGATTGTTGATTTTTATCCAAACTATAGTGTAGCCTATAGACTAGACTATAAACCAGACTAGAGTTCACTCTATAGACTAAAGTATAGACCAGAGGATAGTATAATCTATAGATTCAACTATAATCCAGTACATAGACTTTAGAACACACTTGTACGGATTATAGTTTATGACTATCGACTAAACTATAATACCTACAATAGAGTAATCTACAGTTCACACACTAGGCTTTATTTTAATCTAGACTATAGTTCGACTATAGTCCATTCTATAGTACACCCTAGAGATTAGACTTTAATCCAGCCTATAGACTATGTGTGCAGATTATAGTTTATAGGCTTTAGAAGAGACTATAGACCAGACTATCGACTAAACTATAACCCATTAGATCAGACAATAATTCAAAATGTAAACTAGATCATAATTCAGACTATAGTCTATAGATTTGACTATAATCCAACCTATATACTATAGAAAAGACTTGTTCAGAATAACTTCAGAAGATGCTATAGACTATTGACAAAATTATAATATCTACAATACAGTAACCTATAGTTCATTCATTAGAACATTGAGTAACCCAGCTTGTAATATTGATTATAATCTAGATTATAGTTCAACTATGGTCCAGACTATAGTTCATACTACAGATTAAACTATAATACAGCCTATAGATTATAGTACAGACTTGTGGAGATTATAGTTTATAGACTTTAGAAGAGACTATAGACCATACTGTCGAATAGACTATAATCCCTATAGTTCATCCATTTGACCATACAAAACCCAAATTGTATAGTATATTATAATCCAGCTTATATACTCGATTATCGTCCAGACTATAATCCACTCTACAAATTATAAACTATTGTCTAATTAATAGACTAGAATATAGTCCATAGTCCATACTATAGTTTAGACTATAGTCTTTTCCATAATTTGGTCTATAGACTAGAAAATAGTCTGGTCCGAAGTTCTTTCCATAGTCTGAATTATTAATTATAAACTAGTCAATCTAACAGTCTGTACTAACGCCTAGTTTTTGGAATGGTTTTAAATCTAGTATATAGTCCATTTAGTAGTACTAGTCTTCAAAAATGACTAATCTATAGTACGGAATGTACTCAACTGAAACATAGTTTTTAATGTTTGGTGTATAGTTTTTTATTAACTACAATCCAGTCTACAATCCAATATATGTATAGACTGTCTAAGTTCTATAGTCTACAATTAAGGACAACAATGGGTTAATAAATAAATCTCTTATTCACTTGCCCAATTTCTTTTTTTAAATACATGTCGCATTTATTTATACACACTACAAGATTTTATTAGTTTGTTGTATTTTTTATAAAAATAATTCTTGTTTGTTTTTTGTATTATACATCTTTATGTACATAAATATTTTCCAAGATGAAATGTTGAAAACACATAACTAACATATACTTTCAAATACTAATAACGTTAACTCAATCGATTCTTTATAATAATAAATTTTATCTAATGTTTGGAAAATTTGATATTTAGGTAGAGTCAACTTTTTATTATCAACGTTATACATATATGATAAAACATCCGATAAATATAAAAACAGAAATAACAACAGAAAGCGAAAAACTGTGCCTAAATAAATATTCTGTCCAGCACAACAACAACAAAAACAACACTACAATATGTTATTTTGTTGTAAAAAACAACACTTTTTCCAAACGAATTTATGATACAAAACGCACTTTTTAATATATGTTTATAAAGAAATAATTTTGCACTACCTATTGAAAAAAACATGAAAAATGTTATTTTTAGTTAAAATATATTTATTTTTAATAAAAAAAACTTCTTTCCATTGCACTCACTGCGCTTATCCACTTAGGTTAATGGATGTATGGTTAGATGGTGGGTAGCTGGTAATTTAAAAAAAAGTAAAATTTACAACATAGCTTAACAAGCGTTTTGTGTGCATTTTGTATATTGCTATTTTTTATTTTTCTTCAATGATTAAACACAATAAACAAGCACATTTTTTTAAACACAATTTAACGTGAGCAGTTTTTTAATAATTAAAAAAACACACTGCCATTGCTGTTGTTATAAAAATAAAACTAAAATTGCAGGGATTTATGAAGAGCAGAAATCTACGCTTGAGAAATTATTAGTAGAACGTGACTTAGATGAGTATTTAAGTAAAAAAAATCTGAATTCTATATAATTTGGTACATGTAATGTGGTTTCTATAAAATTCATATGAATCTACTGTGAATTCAATCAGTTTTAAGAATTACAAAAAAATGTTTAATAATCAATTTTTTCTATAGTCTGATTGCAGTTTTGTTTAGTCTATGATATTGTCTATAATCTAGCCTATAATATAGTCTATATTTATATCTACTATAAACTATAGTCTAGTCGATAGACTATAGTCTAGTCTATAGTCTAGTCAATAGTCTAGTCTTTAGTCTAGTCTATAGTGTAGTCTATAGTCTAGTCTAAAGTCTAGTCTATAGTCTAGTCTATAGTATAGTCTATAGTATAGTCTATAGTATAGTCTATAGTATAGTCTATAGTCTAGTCTATAGTCTAGTCTATAGTCTAGTCTAT
>NC_060950.1:25392279-25406592 GCF_022045245.1 Lucilia cuprina | reverse complement strand
TCTATCTATCTATCTATCTATCTATCTATCTATCTATCTATCTATCTATCTATCTATCTATCTATCTATCTATCTATCTATCTATCTATCTATCTATCTATCGATTTGGTTATTCTTATTAACTACAATATTTTTTAAGCATTATAACTTTTTCCCTGATCTTACCACTGTTAAAATTAATGATTTGTTCAAATTTGTCTTGAAATTTCACACGGTGCAATTAAACATGGCGCCATCTATACCTAAATGTCTTCATAAATTACGCACTTGTTTTGATTTAATCAATAAGGTTATAAATAAAAACTAAACCATTTATTAAAAGTTTTACTTACCCGCCAGCTACTAAATGTATAATCGTATCCCTTTGTCCTTGGGACATGCTCAAATTTAAAATCCTTTACAAAATATAGTCCAAAATGAAACAACAAACTTAATACGCAATTTGTTTGCTTTTCGGAGTTTTTTTTCTTCTTTTTGTTTTTTTGGTTACAAGTGAGAGAGTATAGGTATAAACCAAAATTGTTTATTTTTGTTACTGTTTTTAGTTCTTCAGGTAAATGTTTGTAAACACTAAAAAACTATAAAAATTAGTTATTAGTGAAGTTTGTTTTGTTTTTAATATTCAAAACAAATCAAAAAGAAACCCGGCTTCTTAATACGAAAAAAAAACAAACGAGTGCATTGAGAAACCAAAACAAACACACGTACACTGTTAAAACGATTCACGTACAAACACACGAACCCGAGTAATTTTTAAATGAAAAGCACAAAAACAAGAACCGGTAAGTAGAGATAACACTAATAATGTTGTTTTTGTAAAGTTTTATTTATTGTTTTTATTGTTTTTGACACACACTTGCAAATTAATTTTAGTTTTTTGTAACAAAACAAAAACACGAAGAATTAAAGAATTCGACAAAAATTTTAGAAAAATATATTGTGAAAATATTTTTTATAAATTTTTTTTAAAATATAATTTTATATAAAAGTTAATTTTATTATTTTGTTTTGTTGTAGGTGTGACCGTCACAAATTGTTTAAAAAAAGACTAAAAACGTGTTTTTTATAGAAATATTTGGCTTTTGTTACTTAGTGTTGTTTGGCAAAAATTTATAGACGGATTTGGCCGCTTACATGTTGTCAATCCGCTTTTCCTTAAAGGAAAAATTTACAATTTTTTTTTGCTTTAACAAGTTATTTTTCACTTTTTTCGCTTGCAGTTTGTTCAAGTATTTATTCGGCACAAACAATTATAAATTGTGACAAAAGATTCTCTGGGTTTTTGCTTATTACACAAGAGCTTTTTTTCTTGATTTTTTTTTTTATTATTGTAATTGTGGCCACCAAAAGTAAAATATTTCTATTTCTATTAAAATTGTTTTCAAGATCTTTATGAAGGTTATGTAATTTTATTATTCAATTCCTCAAAAATGTATGTTTGAAATTATGAAAATTAATTTTCTTTGCTTAAAGTTTCACAAATACAATTTTTTCTTTAACAATTTGTTTTTTCATTAATTTCTTTCTTTTTTTAACAAAAAAAATTAATCGATTTTTCTCGAAACAATTTATTTCTTTTTTTTTAACTAAAATTCCTCTTTACTTATATGCACTTTGTTGTTGTTTCGCTAAAAAAAAAACTCGTGTTTTCTTTCTTCTTTTTTGCACTTCACTTAATTGTTTTGCATAATTAATTAATCTTTCAATTAAATAATGCAAAATTCACTGTACTGAGTTTGTTGTTGCTGTAGTTAAAAAGTATATCGCTCGTATATTTGAATTTGTTTGTTTGAGGGTCTGTGTTTTATTTTATTCTGATTGGTACCGTTCTCGTTGAATTCTGTTTTAAAAATGAATTTTTTCTCATTCGTATATTTTGTGTGAAATTTTGAACTTTTTTTCTTTGCTTTTGTGTTTTGTGTGTTTTCTTTATTGTACTATTTGTTTTGGTCGTTATTTTGACATTTGCTTTTGCTATAAATCAACGAGTAATGTGTTCGATGTTTTGATGTTAGAGGGCGCTGTTGATTTTACTTTTTCAAAAGTGGTTGCCACTCGATAACATTAATATATTCTAGAATACAATGGGTATAAATAAATGAAATGAGAATGAAAATTATAAAAATAATATAAGTAAATATAAATAATATAATATATAATCAAAAAAAACTTCAAATATTTGTGAGACTGTAGAACTGTAGACACTTGTCCAAATGGGGTTCGTTCCTTGTTTGATTTTATAAAAGGACCATTAAAGTAGCCTAGAAGTACTGTTTAAAGGGTCATAAATAAAATAACACAAGTCGAAAAACTTTGAAGAATACCAAATCCCTGAGAGCACGCTATATTTTGTATTTTTTATAAATTCAGGACTGTGCGATTATTATACAAAAATCGTTATAAAATTTTGCTCGATTTAGTTTGGTGAATATCAGAACATAATTAATCCTACCTCTCATATAAGTCCTATTCAGATCCACCAGTTTTAACCATCATAATTAACTCTTCAAAAGCTAGCTTAAAATTCCCGTATGGTAACGAAATTCTACATAAATAAGTTTTAAAGCAACAATAATCTCCCTACAAAATCTCACCCACATCTGCTTAAAAAAATTATCATAGCTTGACTAAAAATACACTCGTAAATATAAAATTTGACAAAACCAAGTTTTATAGAAACCAAAATATCTGTACTAAATTGTCTGGGGATCGGTCTATATAAAATTCTGCTCAGAACATAATAATAATAATAATAATAATAGCATTATAGTTTTTAGTCTAGTCTATGTTCTACTAAATGGTCTAGCCTACAGAATATTCTTTAGTCTAGTCTACAACCTAGTCTACTCTACTTTGTAGTCTAGTCCATAGTCTAGCCTATGGTCTAGTTTATAGTCTGGTCTATGGTCTTGTATATAGTCTAGTATAAAGTCTAGTCTAAAGTCTAGTCTATAGTCTAGTCTAAAGTCTAGTCTATAGTCTAGTATAAAGTCTAGTCTATAGTCTAGTCTATAGTCAAGTCTATAGTCTAGTCCATAGTCTAGTCTATAGTCTAGTCTATAGTCTAGTCTATAGTCTAGTCTATAGTCTAGTCTATAGTCTAGTCTATAGTATAGTCTATAGTCTAGTCTATAGTCTAGTCTATAGTCTAGTCTATAGTATAGTCTATAGTCTAGTCTATAGTCTAATTTATAGTCTAGCCTATAGTCTAGCCTATAGTCTAGTCTATAGTCTAGTCTATAGTCTAGTCTATAGTCTAGTCTATAGCCTACTCTATAGTCTGGTCTATAGTCTAGTCTATTGTCTAGTCTATAGGCTTGTGTATAGTCTAATTTATAGCCTAGTATATATTCTAATCTATAGTATAGTCTTGTCTATAGTCTATTTTATGGTCTAGTATAGTTCATAGCTTAGTCTATAGCTTATTCTATAGTATAGACAATAATCTAGGCTATAGTCGAGGCTATATTCGAGTATAGAGTCTAGATTCTACGGTATCGTATATTTAGAAAAAAATACCACATTAGATAAAAAAAATAGTGAGCAAAACAGTGTAGAATTTTCCATCCCTGGTGTCTATGAAAAGACTAACTGCAAGTCCACACTATGTAATTTCTTTTGGGAAATTTTGATTTTGGATATTGAGACCTGGTTCACACTGGGAATTTTGTGTGTAGGAGAAAGACAGGATTGATATTCCTTTCTCCCTCTCTCATACACAAAAATCAAAAGTTTCCTAGTGTAAACCAGGTCTAAGGAAACTTCAAAAGAGAATTAAGAAAAAGTTTCTCCACAAAATGTTCCTAGTGCGAACCAGGTCTAAAGAGTTGTAATAGTGTAAAAACGCTTTTTTACACTGTGAAAAATTTACAAGACCTTTAAAATATAAAACAATTTCAGGTTTTTGCTTTTTAGGTTAATTTTTTTGTTATTTTTTATTTTTATTCATGTTCTAAATAACATTATTTTTATACACTTAAAAATATCACCGATTTTATTTTCAATTTTCAATAATAATATTGTTTTTCTTAAAAAAAATAAACAATTTAGAATTAAACAATATTATACGAAATTTAAATAAATGATGATTTACTGGAAAAATTATTAAAAGTAATTAATTGTTATAAATATATGATATTATTAAAAAGTAAAGTAAATAAAAAAATATATAAAATAATAAATACTTAAAAAGGTTTTAATATAAATATTTCATTTATTTGTTTTAAATTGTTTTTTAGTTTCTTTTTTAGTTTTTTTTGATATATTGTATTGAATTTAAATACGTCAATTTGATTGTTTAATTTTTTTGCTTATTTCTTTGTAGATTTTATTTATAACACTATTTTGTTGGATTTTAAATATTTTTTAGGTTTCGGTTTTCGTTTAATATGATTTATTTTTTTTTGGTTTGGTTTTACGTTTTTAAAAATTTTTGACGGGGTTAAGAGTGGTGTGTTTTATTTTTTTTTAATATTTTTATTAAATTGTGTTTTTGCTATTTTAAATGATTTTATTAAAAAAAATTATTAATTTAAATTGTTAATACTTAAATATAAATTGAATTTTATTTTTACATATTGTTTTTTTGTTTGTTTCTATTTCAACTAAAAATATATATTTTAATTAAAATATTTCCATTTATAATGTTTTCAACTGGTCCTTTTGCCTCTTTACTGTGTCATAAACTGACTTCCTTATTGACTGCTGTCTTCATTTTGGAATTGATTTCCAATTAAAGCCTTCTTAAAGCTACGATTTGTCGTTGCTAAGCCTTTCTACTTATACATTCCTTTTAAACTATTATCATTACTAAAAAAAAACTAAAATAATTTACTTGTTAATTGCTAATTTTTAAAATTCTTTTTTTTAATTAATAATTTTAAAAATAATATATTTTATAATATTAAGCCGCAACTTTAACTGAAAATAAAAGAATATTTTTATATTTTGTTTTAAATTTCATTCTAAGAAACCTATTAAAAAACTAATGTGCTAAAAAAACTTAGTTATTTTAAGGCTAAACTTTATAATTTTATTACCTTTTTGCTTGTTTTGTCTTAAATTTAAAATTATGAATTTATTTTATTGTTTTTTTTTTAATTAAAATTATTAAACGTTTCATTTAACTTGTTGTTGTGTTATTCTTATTCCCCTTTTTATGTTTTTAATTTAAACATTTATTAAATTCCCTAAAATCTATATTTTATTGAAAATTTCTTTTACGTTTTTCGGTTTTTTAACTTTTTTTTTTGGTTTTTCTTCAAGCTAAAATTATTTGAAATTTTCGCAATTTATTATTTTCTAAAACTCGAAGCTAAAGTCTTATTTTTATTCAATTTAAAACATTTTAATTTACGTTTTTCTTTTTTATTTATTTATTATTTTTTGTTAAATATTTAAATATATAATTTTGTTTTAAATCCTTAAAATTTAATCATAAGGATGGAGGTGTGTGATTTCGAAGTGCGCCATATAGTTTATATTATTATATATTTTATATTTTTTTATTTAAATTTTTTTCTTTAGTTTTTTTATTTAGAGAATAAAATCCTTAACAGTCTAATAAAAAAATTGAATTTTTTTAAATGGACCTTTTTATTTAATAATTTTTTATTTAGTTTTTTTTTATAATAATATTTAATACAATATGTTAAATAATTGTAAAGGTAAAATTCAATAATTGTATAGAGTTTTGTTTTTGTTTTATTTTGTTAATAGAGAAATTATTGTTTTTGCAGAAAGCTTTTTACTTAATAATAGAGTGTTTTTGTTTATTTTTCAGATACATAAGATTTTCAAAATGCCTTTTGAAAAGAGAGTTTTAAAAAAGGATTTTAAGTCTATAGTCAATATGATTTCTTTTAGTGTAGCTTATGTTTGTAGTGTAGAAACGGCCTAAAAGCAGGGTTTGCAAATATGTTTAAAGTTATGCCAGTGTATGGAAAAAGGTCAATTATATTTGAAAAATAGGGTTCTATAAATCGACTTTCGAATAATCGAACAATCGACTTTTTGTCGAAAAAAGTCGAAAAGTCGAAGTCGACTATTTTGTTCCAAAAATGTCGATAACTCGACTATCGTCTATGAAAAAAGTCGACTTTGTAAATAAAAGTCGGAGTCGAAAAAAGTCGAAAGTCGGAAAAAGTCGAAAATAGTCGAAAAGTCGAATATAGTCGATAGTCGAAAAGTCGAATATATTCGAAAGTCGGAAAAAGTAGAAAATAGTCGAAAAAAGTCGAAAAGTCGGAAAAAGTCGAAAAATCGTAAAAAGTCGGAAAAAGTCGGAAAAAATCGGAAAAAGTCGGAAAGTCGGAAAAAGTCGAAAAGTCGACTTTTAATTAAATGAAAAAAGTCGAAAAATCGACTTTTAACTAAATGCAAACAGTCGAAAGTCAAATTTTCGACTTTTCGTTTCAACTATAGAACCCAATTGAAAATGTCAAATTATTTTATTTATTTATTCATTTTATATTTTATCCAAAATGTCAAATTATTTAATTAATTAATTCCCATAGAAATACTTCTCTTTAACTTTATAATAGTTTCACACTTCAGCTTAAGATATATCCAATCAGTAAGAATATATAATGGTTTATACCTTTTATATTAATGTCGAATGATTGATCTTTTAGATGATATAACAAATTTTACAAATTAAGAGATCATCCTACTGTTAGAACATCTAGAAATTTATCCAAAAACGGGGAATTTTCTAACATTAAGATTATATATCTCGATAGGGATTATAAAATTCCAATTTCGTATTCAAAGTATTTCTAATCTTTAGAAAACATTACATTGGTTTCTGACTTTCGACCTTTTGCATTTTATGAAAATTCGACTTTTCCACTTTTTGCATTTAGTTAAAAGTCGATTTCTAATCTTTAGAAAACTTTACATTGGTTTCTGAGTTTTGACATTTTTAATAGGGTTCTATAGTTGAAACGAAAAGTCGACTTTTCGACTTTTTGCATTTTATGAAAATTCGAATTTTCGACTTTTTTCATTTAATTAAAAGTCGACTTTTCGACTTTTAATTTCAAACTAACTAACTAACTAACTAGTGCTCCAATATCCTCTGATAGTATACAATATTCGCATCGGAATATTGCATACTATCGGTATATACACATTTTTCGATTTCAGATGAAAGTTAATTTGTGTCTACTAGAAATGCTACCTCCCGATATACAGATCATAAATGCTGATTACATTTTATATAAAGACAGCCCAGCAAACATAAAACGAAGTATTTTTAAAAGAATAACCTTTATCACTACTTTAAAAGTAGCACTAAGTGAATTTGTTTAGCTTCTGTATAAGTGATGTTTATTGACTTCCAAAGAAGCGAAAAGAATCCAATTTTGTTTAATTATTTTTTTTTACTGAATTTTTTTTAATTAAACACATTTTATATTGGATTTGATTAATTAATTAGTGTAATTTATTTAGTTATACTAATACTAATTTGAAACAAATTAGTTGTATTCCATAACACTACGATTTTACTTCCTAATAACTGCAAAAAAATACTCCCTAAGAATGACTTCAGATGTAATGAATTTGGAATGAAATAAGAAAGAACATCCCTCCTATGACAAGCCTGTGTTCAAAATCATTATT
Source organism: Lucilia cuprina (assembly GCF_022045245.1). Lineage (NCBI taxonomy): Eukaryota > Metazoa > Arthropoda > Insecta > Diptera > Calliphoridae > Lucilia > Lucilia cuprina. The sequence continues at coordinate 25,398,969 of NC_060950.1, read as the reverse complement.
TCTTCAGGTATTTTTCAGTACTTCCATGGAGTAAAAAATACTTCCTTTTTCGCTTATTTAGAAGTTATTTTTTTAGCTGAGAGGATAATCTTTTGATTATTTAAAGAAGTCCGTAATAAATGTTGTTTCGCAATTTAAAATGGATCTTCGACTTGGAAAAGAAAAGAGTTAAGGAAAGGAAAGAATTCAGCTCAAGTATTTGGAAAGACAAATTAAAATATTTTCTTTGTTTCAAAAAAATCTATTAGAAAATTTTTTATTTTCTCGGATCCTCTATAAGCTGAACTTTCTTTCTCTAATTTTTCTACTCCGATTAGAAATGGTTCTCCTGGAAAATTTCGGCATAATAATAGAATAACCGATATCCTAACCATCAGATGTTATTGTGACTTTGATATGTTAAATATGTTAGAAACAGTGTAGAGATCACAGATACAAGCCGAATGTATATTTTTCAAGCCGTGCCGCCGCCGTCTTCTTTCGGCTCAAAAGCTAAGACGGCTTAAACGTAGCCGCTGATAAAGATCATTTTGCATCGGCTTGTATCTCTGGTAGAGATGCGGAAAGTATTCTTTTACTCAAACATTTGGAAAGGCAAAATTAAACATTCTTATTACTTTTATTAATATTTTAAAAAATTTTCGTTTTCCCGTCCTCGAATGAATTAATATTCTTTCATCTTATCGCATTTAGAATTAGTTTGAATTTAGATTTTGGAATTAGAGGAATTTGGAATTTAGGATAGAATTCTGCTCAAGCATTCGGAAAGGCAAAATAGAACATTTTCTTTACTTTATAAAATCAATTAGAAAATTTTCCATTTCCCCTGTCCTAATCTGAAATTTCTTTCCCTAATCCTAATCACAAAAGGACTCTTATTGATATCATTAGAATTTAAACTATTTTTAATTATGCTTCTTAAAATAGTTCTTTAAGTAACTCTACAGGACATTGTGTAAACTAGGGGAATATCATTAAATAGATTAATGTACACGCAGAGAAAAAATATATTTGTGGTAACCATAATCTAAGAGCAACATATTATGGTTAGAATTATGGTTAAATTTAAAACATATTATGATCATTATTAGTATAATAACCTATCATATTATGATTAAATATAGTCCGAATATTTCATCATAATATAGTGATAATGTGATGTTGTAATATCATCTTGTAGTTTCAAGCAACCACATTATGGTTTCATGAAATCATATAATGGCTTCAATTAATCATATTATTGTTTGAAGTAACCATATTATGGTTACAAGTAGTCACATGTCTTCATGGAATTATGGTTACATATTAAACATAATATGGTTAGTCTTATGTGCTCGGCGTAAAATGTAATTATTTGTTAATTTTCTTTTAAACAAACACAAAACTTCCAAGCACTGATTTTCCCATAAGAAAAATATATATTATCGTCCTATAATCAGAGATCAATGGCTCGTTTTTATACATGATAATCTTCCAGTCGATTGTCTGAAGAACCTAGATAATGAACATATTATATTTTAAAGGGCTACGAGTGCTAGTTGATCCAAAACAACTAGAAGCTCTGGAACAAGTTCTACTACTTTCTATCTACTGTCAGAAAATTATTAGTTGAAGTCGATCGGCAAAGCTGAAACTGGGATTAACATGTCCAAGATTGTAGGAAGTATTAAAGCAGACAATATTTGAATCTAAAAAGTATATTGGAAACAAAAAAACTGAAGCTCTCAAATAATTACCTCAATCTCTTAGTTATATTCCTAAACATTTTATATACCATTTATTCCTTTTTATCCTTAATATCCTTTTTTAAATCTCTCTTTTTTCTCATATTTCCCTAAATCTACATTTTGTTTAAGCATATAAATATTTATGTTACTATATATTGAACGGGATCATAAACAACTACATACCATGGAATAAGTATAATCTTAATCTGTTTTTCTTCTAACGACGATATTTTCATAAGCATTAGATTTTCTTTAATTAGAAAAAACTCACCATGATTGATTTTATCATACTCAGTTTACTTCAAATTATGTCTTAATTTTTATTAATATATCACATTTGATCGGCTCTTTGTTTTAGACCATCGACATCGTCATCGTCTTCTTCATCGTCATTATCGGGATCGGTAGGACTTATAGGTGACATTTCAACACTGTCCAGCAGCGGTGTTTTCTCTTCACTACAACCGCCAGAACCAGTAGTGCTATCCATGGAGAAGATTTTCGCCAACTCAATACCACTTATGGAACGTCTTGTTGGCGAGTCGTCGGGTGAAGAATTGTCTTGGGTTAGGCTGCCATTGCGACTGCCGTTGTCGCTACTGGTATCGGTGTTGGTATTGGAGGCGGCAGTGTTTAGTAAAGTTTTGAACACAGGATTACGTGAGGATTTCTTGGGAGATCTCGAGGTGGTGGTATCTACGCTATGGACATTCGAAGATGGTGATGGAGTCGAAGTAGTCGAGTTTGGTTTATCCAAATGACACGATGAAGAGGACGACGACGAGTGCTGATGATGTTGAGGACTGAGATTGTAAGCAGTACCAGCTGGGCTAGTTAAATTCTGTTGGCAGGATAAAGTTGCCAAAGAGGTGGTTTTAATATTGGTCGTTTTTAAGCGATTTATAGAGCATGAACTCCAGCTTAGCTGATTGGGGTGGGAACGCTTAGTAAATGTGCCAGATTTAGCGCTGTTAGCTGCTGTGGAATGCTGTTGTTGCTGTGATTGCTGTTGTTGATAATATTCCCCGTAACCGTACTTTGATTTAGTTGGCGCTTGATGATGTCTGTTATGTGATCTCTGTGTATTAGATTGGGGTGGAGGTATATTTTGATTTTGATAATGACCTCCTTGAATATTATTGTCTTCATTGAAACTGGTATCGTCTTCGGATAGATAGCAAGGATCTGAACCATCCAAAGGCATGGTGTTGTTAATGGCTGTTTGCTTAAGGGTCGTTTCAAATGTTACCAAATGTCTTTCCGAATAAGATTTGCGTGCATCCATTACCCTTAAATAATCAGAGGAATCGCCTAAATCTTCACTTTTCGAGCTGCAATAACGTCGATTGCCATTGGGTGGATTATTGCAGAAACTAGTGGTGACAGTTATTTCGGGACCCAATGTGTGATTGGAACCCATAATTTCATGTATGGATCCACCACGATTTAAGGATTGTCTACTATGACTACGACTACCATACGAAGAAGAGCTATCATAGTGATTGTCTCTCAAAGAGGAGGGTGATAGACGTGCCGAATGATTGGGAGAAGTCTCGAGTAATGAATCATTCGATTTGGCTATGCGATTTTTGCGATAAAACTTACTATCACGCCACATGGTCTGACGCGAACTGGAGGAGCCTGAAGCAGTGGCTGGCCGTTGCAATTCCAACGAAGTGCCACATTGAGCTAGCATAGTTGAAGAACCGGGCGACGAGGTAATCATTTGGCCCGGTGATGTGTCGTACATGATAACCTGACTAGATGTTTTGCTAATGCGAAATGAGGCATGAGTCAATTTCTTGTATTTCTCGCTCTGAACATTGACACGATTGTCGGAATGTACGCGATCGGTTATGGGCATGAAGGCATTATCTATGCGTCTTTCTTCTTCTAGGGAGCGAAATGCCAAACGATTGACATTTTTCAAATGTTGTTTGTCGGTATTGGAGCCCCTTTTTAAGGGTGACATGTCCTCAAAAGAACTTACACGGTATTTTTGCGAAAATACCTCAATGGTGCCCGATCTCTTCGAGGGCGACGTGGTGTAGATAGAGTTCTGATCATTTACCAATATTTTGGGTGGATCAAATTGTTGAGTTTGATTTTGCTGTTGAGCTTGAGCCTGGCTACCGGAACTTGAAGCCAAACTAGAGTTGCTGGAATTGGTAGTGGCGGTGACTAGGATTTTGGGTGACAATGAGACAGGAAAATGTTGAGGTCTAAGATTACCAGTTGACCCAGAAGAGCTAGAGGCTCCTGAACAAGTTCCCTCATCAATATTGAGAAAATTACTGGGAGATGTCTCCCGGCAAGGCGAGGAAATGGCAGAATCTTGAGATACCATACTGCGTGGTATGGTAGCTAATTCCAAACAGGTTTCATGACCCGCTGTAGTAGTGGCTATAATAACATCCTCTACACCTTCATCTATAGGTGAAGAAATGGATTGAAAACTGCTTAAACGAAAGCTGGACGTGGATAGATCATTATCAGTTAGAGAGCCAAAGGCAGAATCTTGGGAAGGATTGCTGCGACCATATTTTAAACATTTCAAGGAATATTCTAAACGCCGGCTTTTAGAATTCTTAAAGTTGCACATATCCGCAGTCAATTGATGATTAAAAGAGCTACCAACTGTAGATGAAGAAGATGAGGACGAGGAAGAGGACGAAGATGACGAGGCATGAGAAGTAGCTGTATGATTGTGATTGACTGTTAAGTTGCCTAAATTTTCTTTTAAATTAATGGTCTCATAATCAGACACCTCCAATTGGGTAGTTATGGAAGATTGATCTGTATCTTCATGTGAAACTATGGTAGTGGCTGTAACACTTGTGGCACTTTCCGATGAACAAATGCTGCCCCTATTTGCTGTAATGGCACCTTTTAAGTTTAAATCACTATCACATGTAGAACTGCAACGTATCATGGGCTGAGAGGGTGCTTGCTGTTGTTGCTGCTGCTGCTGTTGCTGTGACTGTTGTTGTATCTCCTTTTCCGGCCTTTGAGAATTAAACAATTCTTGTGTAGAATTGTCCTCAAGTTGGGTGGTATTGTCACAGTAGTGAATGGGTGATTCCATAGGATCATACTGTGACTTTTGACACAAATACGGTTGGCTATGATAATAACCTATGGCCAAGGTATGTTGTGAACCATTATGAGTGTGCTCATGTTGATGGTAATGGTGTTGTTGATGCAGTTGTTGCTGCTGATAATGATGTTTCATACGTTGCAATTGTTTTGCTTGAAAATTACAACCCACTATGATTTCATCAAGTAGCCCTTCTTCCGAATCACTTGAAATACAATCAAATGATTCCATTGTTCGACTTAAGCTATTGTTGATTATGGTTGCACCATCATCATCATCATACGTATAGTGTGTAGTCGTAGTAGACAAATCCGGAAAATATTCGTAGAAATATAACAAAGCATAGAAGTTAGTCAGCGAGGGTCGAAGGAGAAAAAAAAGAAGAAAGGGAGAGAGAAAAAGAAAAATAAATTGTTTTAGTTTAGTTTTTATGATGTCAAGTATATTTGAGGTTATGTTTTTCTTTCTTTTTTTTTGTAATAACAATTGTTGTAATAATAGTTGTAAGTAGTTTCTTCATTTTCATCTACAACCTCCTCATCATCAATATGATTATGATTGGTTGTAGATGAAGCAAAAGTTTAAGGGTGTATTGAGTATGTTTTGGGTTTGATTATGTCTGCCAATTGTTGTTGAAAAAGCATGATATATGTATGTTGCACTAATGTGGTACACAGTGAGTGTGTTTATTATGATTTTAGTAAAGTCAGGAACCGGAACTAGGAAACATGCAATTAACATTTTGACATATATACATTTATTTACTTTTTAAGATTTCTGCAACGTTCACAGACTAACATCAAGAATTGTAAGTAATTTAACATGTTGGTAATTGCATATGAAATCAATTATCTTAAATGTAAAGTTGCAATTACATATATTGTGAGGTTTCATGCTTAGTTCAATTTGTATGTTTAAATATGATGTTTGGTGCTATTAGTAGTGATCATAAATTTCATGTAACGATTTTCAAATCTTAAGTTGGAAATGATTTGTTTAAAATATAAAATTTTCCGTAAATTGTTTTTTGAATCATTTCAATATTTTGAAGACATCAAGTAGATATTAGAGCATACTGAAAGAACAAGTCATGCGAGCTCTAAAAATCATTTACTACTTTCCCTACAAGTAAGGGGATAAAAAAATGATACGAATTCGTATTGCTTGGAAGAAAAATGTTGTTGAGACAACAATCATATTAATATTTGCGGAAGAAACCCCCTTCGGGAGTATTTATCAATAGGAATTAGAATGATAGCAGGTGATAAGCATAGCTCAAGTGCTTCATGGATAGAACATTAATTAAGCCATCCCGATTGTGGTTATAAGTTTCTAAAACTGTTAATGTTTCTCCAAAGACTATAGGGAAATGGTATGGATATATGGGGAAAGATATTATATTAGCAGTTGTAAAATAGTCTGGAATAAAAAGATCAATTCCATGAAGAATTGTGATATAGATCCCGCATCGTTCCTTATATTCGATGCGTCATTAACTATGAAGAGCATGTGAAAAGGACAGTGAGGCTTTAGAGCACTTTCTTTACCACTGTCAGCATTCGTCGAAATTAGATCCAAGTATCTTGCCAAGTAAGCTTTAACTGAATACTCTTCCAAAAGAAAAGGTTTACATTATATGGATACCAGCACACTTGGGAGTAGTTGGCAAAGAAAGAGCAAATGTAATGGTTTTATAGAGAAGGGAGCTCAAGGTAGTTAACCTAAAGAATATAAGACAATTCGATGTAACGAAAGCAGAATTAACAAGTAAGAGTTCTATATTCGGCTGTGCCGAATCTTATATACCCTTCACCATGATGTGTTTAAAGCCTTTTGTACCTTTTGAAGAACGAAAAAGTACCAAAA
>NC_060950.1:25388071-25392179 GCF_022045245.1 Lucilia cuprina | reverse complement strand
AGAACTGAACTAGAACTGAACTAGAACTGAACTAGAACTGAACTAGAACTGAACTAGAACTGAACTAGAACTGAACTAGAACTTAACTAGAACTGAACTAGAATTGAAGTAGAGCTGAACTAGAATTGAACTAGAACTGAACTAGAACTCAACCATAACTGATTTAGAACTGAACTAGAACTAAACTAATTGATTCAATATCAATGATATGTACGCACAGACTTACTAAAAAATACTAAAACTTTCCACATAGTCTCCTCTATGATACACTTTCCTCTTTCCAAAAATATAAATTTTTGTCCTATTTTTTTTACAAAACTACAAAAAAATTGAACCTAATTTTTTCTACAAATTTTTTTTCATTTACTTTTATTTACACAAAACCAAAATCCTTAACAAAATAAATCTAAATATATGTTTAACCACACTAAACCAAAGAGTCCTACCGGCGCCTTATGAAGTCTTTCGTATGTACTAAAACTTGAAGATCGTAGTACTAAAAAACAATTGAAAACAAAAAAAAATAACTCAAAACTACATATTGTATAAAACTCAAAAATTGTATTCGAGAAATTTTCTTTTTAAATAAAAAATTTTCAAAAAAATATGTAAAAAAATTTACTTTAATTTTGTATAAAATTATTCAACATTTACTTTCGTTAACAAAAAAAACTTTGGTAAGTTTTTTTCTCTAATTATTTTTTTTAATAAATTTCATTACTCTTCTTGAAACTCAAAATCAAATTACACCAACATTTCTTTACTTTTTAAAAACAATGCTAAACTTTCCTCTTACTTTCACCCCTATTTTTTTCTTTCTTTTAAAATTATTTAATTGAAATAATTCTTTCAAAGTAGAAATTTATTAACAACATAAGATAACAAAAGAAAAACTTATTTGTAAATTTTGTAAAAATAAAACAGCAGTACTAATTAGTAAAAATCACTTAAGAACAACATTTACTTTACATAATCCTTTGAAACACAAATACATGAAACATAAATACACAAGTACAAACCCACATACACCTAGTTTAAATGCACACAACACACACCCACACATTTAACTTTTTAAGGATAAATTTGCACCTTAATTTTGCAATTACTTGTGCACTTGAGTTTTTTGTTTCCTTTCACTCTAAACTGATTTTATTTAGCCACAAAGTTTGTCTACGATGAGCAAAAAATGCAATATTGTTTTGCTTTTTTTACTTTTTGCACAAGTATAAACCAACCAACCAACCAGCTAACCACACCTTATTGTAAATGTAAATCTGTTTATGATATTTTCCTAATTTTTTGTATATTTTTTAACGACTTCCGGGTTTTCCCTTCCTTTGTAGTTATTTTTTAAATTGTTTAGTGTTTGTAGAGTTATTGCTTGTTTTTGTCATTTTTTTCATAATTGTTTGTTTAGTACATAATTTTTTTTAATAAACTGTTAATTAACTATATAACTTTGTAACTGCATGTTGGTAAAAGATACAAATTCAAACATTACGAAATAAGAACAAGGAAAAGTTTAAGGTTTCAAATTATTTTAGGAACCTAAGGAAAATGTGTGTTTAAATATGTTGTTGGCTGTCTTTATAAAGTTTCGCTTCAGGTTAGAATGAATACAATTAACTTTAAAAGCACTACTTGGAATGCGATTTTATAATGAATTGAGCAATAATGTCGATGAAATTAAGATAATGTTTATAAGGGCGTAGCACTTATTATAAGTTTTTCAAAATACAATATACTGAATAAAACTTAGATTTCGAAACCGAATTTTTGTAATATTGACAACATTGTATTGTCAACATTACATAGTGCTGAAAAGTTATAACTACTTTAGTGTCAATATGATACCAGAACTAGAACTGAACTGAACTAGAACTGAACTAGAACTGAACTAGAACTGAACTAGAACTGAACTAGAACTGAACTAGAACTGAACTAGAACTGAACTAGAACTGAACTAGAACTGAACTAGAACTGAACTAGAACTGAACTAGAACTGAACTAGAACTGAACTAGAACTGAACTAGAACTGAACTAGAACTGAACTAGAACTGAACTAGAACTGAACTAGAACTGAACTAGAACTAAATTAGAACTGAGCTAAAACAGAACTTTAACCATAATAAAAAGTGAACTAGTATATTGGTTAATATATTAAATAATCTATGTGATAGCCAATTCTGAAGTTTATGTACTAGTAAACTGACTAATGTATAGTTTACAGAATATACTAATCTTAACTTATCCATGGACCTATCTGTTCTAAGGATTAATTTATTTGCAAAATTATAATATGAAATAGGATAAACAAAATTGAAAATTTTTCCCACAACAGACCATTAAGCCCAGCCTCAGTAGATCAACATTAAATTTACTACAAGCCGTTAAAAAACGCCAATGTGCTTCATTGGGCAATTCGTTCAGTGAGACCAGTTCCCCATGTACACCACCCTCAACACCAAGAGATAGAAGATCAGGGTAAGTTTCAAATTTTTTACATCAAAAAAAAAAAAAAAAAACAACAATAAAAATATTAAAAAATTTTAAATAAATGTACAAAAAATGAGCTGTTAATAAGAAAATAAAAAAGGATGAACATATTTTTAAATAAATTTCAATGTTGTGATTTAGTAATTTATTTCGAAGACTCCAAAAAAAAATAAACTATGAAAATTAAAAAAAAAATATTTAAATAATTGAAACAATGTACAATTTTTTTGTAGTTTATTTTTTGGGTCTCTTTGCAAATTTTGAACATGTTTTCGTTCGCGTTCTGTTACTTTTATTATTATTGTTATTATTAATACATAATTACTATTGTTAATTATATTTTCTGTGTACAAAATACAACAGCAACAAAATAATAACATTGACAAAATTACTCTGTTCTTTTATTTTCCAAAATTTAATATATCTATTTATAAATAAATAAACTCATAATCTTTGTTATTTCATTTACATAATGTTTATTTACTACTAAATTATGCATAAACAGACATTATGGTTTTTTCTTCTTCTTCTACCTTTTACTATATATATACTTTTACTGTTATTCTGCCTAAAGACCCCCCTCTATTCCACCATTAACTATATAAATATTAAATTACCTTTTTTGCTCTTTTTTAAATAAAACCAAAAATTTAACAGACAAAAACTTAAACAATTTTTAACATAAAATCGAATTTAAAATAAATATTTTTGTTGTAGCATGTTTTTAAATTTAATAAATATTTAAGTAATTTAAATAATAATTAAGATTGTTTTTGATATAAACAAAACATTTTTTTATAATATTTATTAAAATATTTTATTATTAAAATTATACGTAATAATGTTTCTTTTCGTTAACATTATTTTATTTTTAGAGCAAAAACTTTTTGTACATTTTATTTCTTTTAACCCCGACCCTCAAATATATAAACTCAACCATAAAGCAGATAAAAACCAAATTTATTGAAATGATTTTAATCTGCCAGGAAAATATGGGAAATGTTATCTAAGAGGAGACATTATAGAAAGTTTTTTGTGTGGTAAACTGTAAACATCATATACATACATACTATGTATAGGAATTAATATTTGAAACAAAGTTTTATCTAAATTTTTAGTTCAAAAATAAATCATAAATTTTTAATATGGAAAACGATACAATTGGGTGGGACATATAGAAAATAGTTTGGTATTAGTTCGATATTACTATCGCCAATTACCCTACAAACATTTTCATGGTGATATTTTTTCTTATCAAACGAATCAACTAGAACTGAACTAGAACTGAACTAGAACTGAACTAGAACAGAACTAGAACTGAACTAGAACTGAACTAGAACTGAACTAGAACTGAACTAGAACTGAACTAGAACTGAACTAGAACTGAACTAGAACTGAACTAGAACTGAACTAGAACAGAACTAGAACTGAACTAGAACTGAACTAGAACTGAACTAGAACAGAACTAGAACTGAACTAGAACTGAACTAGAACTAAACTAGACCTGAACTAGAACTAAACTAGAACTGAACTAGAACTGAACTAGAACTGAACTAGAACTGAACTAAAACTGAACTAGAACTGAACTAGAACTGAACTAGAACTGAACTAG
>NC_060950.1:25377005-25387971 GCF_022045245.1 Lucilia cuprina | reverse complement strand
TTCTAGTTCAGTTCTAGTTCAGTTCTAGTTCAGTTCTAGTTGAGTTCTAGTTCAGTTCTAGTTCAGTTCTAGTTCAGTTCTAGTTCAGTTCAAGTTCAGTTCTAGTTCTGTTCTAGTTCTGTTCTAGTTCAGTTCTAGTTTAATTCTAGGTCAGTTCAGTTCAGTTCAGTTCTGGCCTATAGACTAGTCAAAAAAGTAGATCATAGAAAAAAACAAGTGCATAAAATAGTTAATATTCTCGATACTTACATTAAAACAAGGTCCCCTCAGTTCTCGTAAATCAATTGATCTAAATAAATCACATAATACCAGTTCCTCCACAGAAGGACATGCTCCATTGGGTGGTTCAAATATTAAACTCAATACATCTAAAATCTAGTGAAAATTAATTTAAATCAAAAATTATTTTGTTAGTTTAAATATCGCTCAGAAAATGTTCAAAATATTTTCTTCGAATTATAAATACCTGTGGAAATTGTTCCATTTCCATTTCTAATACTCTCATGGACGGTTTAGGTGTTGTCATCTCTTGGCCCATGCACATTTCATACAGCAGATGGCCAAAACAAATGATATCAACATTTTCGATGTCTGTAGTAGAACGTGACCACATTACCGCATTAATGCGCGACGATAGTCCCAGTAGACCATTTTCGAGACCAGATAATCTAAAAGAGAAAAAAAAGATATTTTATTACAATTGTTTATTGTTCACTAAAGTAGCTCAATTACAAAAGAGTGTATAATTCTTTCAGCACCCTCTCTGGCATAACCCGATATTACAATATTTACTGTATATGTATGTATATACATATGTATGTATGAGTACATAGTCTGTGCAAATGTTTGCATGTGTTATTATGACTTTTAATTATGCTATTGTTTGAAATTAACAACAATCAACAACCATTTTTATATTTTTTTTGTTTAAAAAAAATATGTGCAGACATTGTATTCTTTTATCTTAATTTTATTACGAATTGTTTGTTTGTTTTTAGCCTTGTTAACATGTGGCATTTATAATTCATTCATATTTACATTCATATTCACATAAGTAAAGAACCGAGACTTGCTACTTGCAACGCAATGATGATTCACATATTAATGTGACAGTTAAAATGTGGAACGAGCGTATAATTATGACAATTATTTGAATTAAGAACAAATAAATGTGAACAAAAGCAACAACGACGATACGTTACGAAACGTGACATCCAATTTCATGGAGTTTATTTGCATGTAAACAAGGACGTCATGAATATATGTATGTATGTATGTATATGACAAAGACGTGTCCTTAAATTGGTTATTAAAAAATTACAATTTATTTCAGAACAATAATATGTAATTCATATTGATTAAGGATTTTATTGCGTTATTACTACTTAAAATGCTTAAAATTTATTTTTAAACATATTAAGTTGTAATCTTTCCATTTAATGTACTTTGTGTAAATAAGGGCTGTTTAAAAATCTGTTATCTTTAATACATATTTTAAAACAATTTTAATTGGATATTAAGTCCTATTGTATATATATTTATTAAGTTAGTAGATATACTCAGTGTGCTTTGTTACCTTAAAAGCAATATAACGATTTTCAAGATTCTAACTATAATAGTTTTCCAGATATATAGATTTTACGTTTTCCAAAAAAAAAAAAATTAAAATTTTAAATGTGAATTATCTAATAGTTTCCCAGATATACGAAATTTTGTACACAATTCATATGGGAGGTACCAATCCCCCCATTGAAAGTCCGTCCATTTCTCTCTAAAGTTTCACAAGAATGTTAATGTTCATTATGTAAAATTTTAAGATTCTATCTCTTATAGTTTCTCAGATACATGATTTTCTTATTTAATTCATATGAGAGAGAGACCCCCATACCCTTATGAAAGTTCTTCCTTTTTCTCTTTAAATGTTCAGATTAATATTTATTAGTCCGCCACTACTGATGGTCCTCCAACTTTTTGTCCTTTATAATCATATTGACAAGCTCCACTTTGGTATTATTGCAATCTTGGGGAGCAGAGAGGTTTCCCTCCTCTGGCCGGGACTATAAATTGGTTACAGTCTACTGTCTGTTCGAACAAGAACACCGCATAATCTGTTACTACGGGTGGCCAGTTGACCGCAGGACTATGTCCTGGCTGGTCAGTTGGTTGAGGTTTCTTCGGAATCCACGTAGTGACTGTCCATTGGTTATAGTCTACTGTCTGGTCGAACCAGAACACCGCATAATCTGATACTACGGGTGGATTGTTGACCGCAGGACTATTTCCTGGCTGGTCATGTACTTGAGGTTCCTTCGGAATCCACGTAGTGGCTGTGGTCTAACCCCAAACTCGCGAGAAGAGAATGTTGTTTTAAGGACTGATATATCCTATACCTAATGTACAAAGCAGCATATCGCCAGTCGCGATATGGGACACCGGCATATGATGGGCATATGATGAGAATGGGACTGATGTGATAGATTGAGCGAACGATTGAGAAAGTCTCCATATATTATAGATTAGTACTAATTTAGTATGCCTTTTCGCTTCGGGGAAGTTCCTCGGTGCTGTTGCCATCTCAACAGGAATTATTGAAATTATTGACTTTGGAATTCCTATTATCTTTGTCACATTATCGGTTCATAAAAATTGGATCTTGATCCATTTTATTAGGTATTTCGGACTACCAAATATGTCTCTATTAGCTGTTGCCGAATCAACAGAGGCCATCCCATTTGCGTGGTTGTAAACGGAAGTGATGTTTTACATCTCGGAAGTTAAGTAACGGGGCAGCAATTGTCAGATATTAAATAGCTCGAGTACTTCAGCAAAGTGCTTGTACATGGACCGTCCCAATTCATGTACAAAAATTGCCACCTGAGTTCTTTATTGAAGGATTCAGGGGCGATGGTAGACCATTGTTCAAGTCTACCCATTGGATGAGAAAACCACCGTAAAATAAGACCGTCAAGACAGGTGTTTACGTAAAGCACTCGTTTCTAGAGTTTAGTATTACAAGCAAAGTGTAGCTCTGCCAGCTGAAGAAGCTATAGTGGCCTATAATAAGTAGTGCTATTAGTGATAGGTTAAAGTAGAATTCCGCCTTGATATAGGCTTTGTTTAATTCTAAGAATTCTTGAGTAAGTTGTCTCTGAACGAACTTCTATGGATTGCAGAATATCCATAAGGAGTATGTCATGACAGCATCGAAGACTTTCGACAGGTCAAGTGCCTTTAGCGTTTTATGCTCTATGAGATCTGGGTGGTAATGGCGTTTAAAACTGTAGTGGTGGTGGTGATGACCACGATTTACTGTTAAGTGGCAGGACAGATGGGATAGTGTGGTATGACAGACTGCGTGGAAGACTTTTGTCAAAAATCAAGCGCCAGTGACTATGAGAATAGCGGTTAAAATTGTAGTGGTGGTAATGGAGTCGAGTTACTGTTAAGTGGCAGTATAGCTGGGGGAAAAAGGGCCATAATAATTCATCACGTTAGGTTACATAAGGTCTGTATTAAGTAGTATCCCTCTGTCCCTTCGATTCTAGAGTTTAGTATTAGGGTGACTCTACATTCTGCTGTGTCAGTTGAAGAAACTCTAGCACTACAAAATGTTTAAATTCTGAAACTACAAAACTTTATCGTCAAATTTCATTTTGTATTTTTTTGCATTAGTTTTCGTAAGAATAACTTTATAAGTTTGTATTAAAGGTTAACATTTTGATAACAGCACTGTACTTAAGTCAAGGTATTTTTAATATATGTACTTTCGCTGAATAAGCTAAAAATCTTGTTAGGATTTGAAAAGTTTTCAATAGTTAATATACATTGCTTACAGTGGCATACTTTTAGGTGAATTAGAGTGCAACAAGAATGGAAGGTGATTGATATTGTATTTTTCCATTCGAATATTTCCTGTTCTTTTTTTATTTTTTTAACAATAACTGAAAATAATAGTTTTCTTTTCTTTATGTTAGTTACAAAAAATAAGTTTTTTTTTAAGATTTATGCAAAACATGGTGCAATTGTCGAAACCAACATTAAATACTCTTACATACTCACGCACTCAGAAGATGTACGAGGGTGGTAGTAAATCTTTAATTAGGATAGAAACATGTTCATGCTATGGTTGCATGTCTTGCACGATTAACTATTACAAAAAGTGAAAGTAAACTTTGAAAGTATTTGCCTGCATACTTCTCAGACATTCCTCGAAGCAAGCAAACAATTACATTTCTCACGCACTCAGAAGATGTACGAGGGTGGTAGTAAATCTTTAATTAGGATAGAAACTTGTTCATGCTATGGTTGCATGTCTTGCACGATTAACTATTACAAAAAGTGAAAGTAAACTTTGAAAGTATTTGCCTGCATACTTCTCAGACATTCCTCGAAGCAAGCAAACAATTACATTTCAATTCTATTGTAATAGATGTTTTATACTTTTGGGAGAAAGTAAATACATATTTTTCTATTCATGTTTTGAATTGTATAAAATATACAGTTTTTGGAACAACTTTTCTATAACGCTATTTTTTTTACCAAATATCTAAGTAATAAAATGGAAAATAACAACAATAAAAATATATGTATTTCTTTTTTTTCGGTATGTAAAGCAATTTTTCAGTAAATTACTTTCTAATTGAAAACCACTAGAAAAATTTTATAATAAAAATATTTTACAATATAACACAACATTTTTTTTATTACGACATTAAACCACAATTGCCTACTTTTAGGCTTTAATATATTCAACTTACTACTGCATAGTTATTTGATTTTATTACTTTATAGAGAGATAGAAAAAAGAACTTATTCAAATTACCTGGCAGCACCGTTTTGTAAAATCACATTTCCACTATGCAAATGACCATGCAATGGAAAACCTCGCTCTTTGAGAAACAGCAATGCCTCCAAGATTTGTCTGCCTAAACGTTGTACTTGCGTGACTGGCAGGCCAGTTGGTTTACGTGTATATTTACGTGACCAAGGTTCATTCCATTGGGCCTATAAATTAAAAAAATAAAAATAAAAATAATACGTATTTATTAATTATTGGCTAAAGAAAACAAATACAACAAATTTGTTATTTTTTTAATTACTACAAACATTAAAAAATAATCTTTAAATCGACACATTAACAATTAAAATTGTTATTTATGTGTTTTTTTTACTTTATTGTTGCTTGTTTTTCAATATAACATTTTAATTGTAAAAAAATAACTATAAAATAATAGTTTATGGCTTCTTTATGGTGAAATTGGGAGCTATGAAATCATTAAATGAAATTGTGGAAATAAATGGAATTTTGGTAAATAATACTTTTAATACAAAACATATTCGAGCATTATTAATAATATCGGAATAAAATCTTTAGGGAATTAATCATGCAATAATTCTATTGGAAAGAACTGGATTTACACATCGGTTGTTAGGCCTATTCCGACCTATGGTTGTACTGCCTGGTGGGAGAAAGGTTAGTTATCGGAAGTTGCTTAAAAAAGCTTTTAGGTATGCTTTTCTTGGCATTAAAGTTGTCATAAGTAATAGTCCATAAGCGCCCTTATATCGGGTGGGGCGACTTGAAATCTATTAAGGCTTAATAAGTCTTCCTTAGTAAAACTTTCGCTCGACAATCAATCACACACTAACTCCTCTTGTGGAATTATAGATTTTAAAATTACGACTCTAGTCTTCGGGGAAATACCTCTAATGGAATCATTCAACTATGGACAATTGGTTTGTGTCTGATAGACTTTTTGCCGGATGCCGGTGTCTATATTCAAGATACCGATATAAAAATATCTTTCAGACTCCCTTAAGACGGAACTATTAGACTCTTTTGGATACCAGTGCACTGTAGTGTGCATAGTAATGAGTTTACGGACGATTTTAACCAACATAACGACTGGATGGATAGATAGGGGCTGCGCTAGCTCAACTGGCTCTCGGTCGATCTCCTTGCAAGGAAATTGGCTATGTCAACTGCGACCAGATTGAGTGTAACTGGTAAGTGGAAACAATGCTCCATAGGCCATGCTAGGATCATAGATCTTATACCGAATAATCAGTACATTGTTGATTATTGTATTCCGGTACCGGAATAGTGAGAAAGTTCTAATATTATATCTCTTCGGAGTCTGAAGAATCTCTCCTTCCGCCAAATAATTGCTTGCGAGAGTATACAGACGGTTCCAAAACTACGAAGGAAGTTGGTAGTGGCATTTTCATTGAGGAATTTGGAACGAAAATCTCCTTCCGACTTAATGATGAATGTAGTATCCTTCAGGCTGAAATATCGGCGATAAGGAGGGCGGTAAATTGGCTAAGGTACTATCGGATATCCAACGGGGATATCAGAATTTATACCGATAGTCAAGCTGCTATTAAATACCTAACTGGTGTGTTCTCCACATCCAAAATTGTCCATGAATGCCGGACGTCTCTCAATGAGATGGCGAGACATTCGAACATCACCCTAATTTGGGTAAAGGGACATGGGATTTCGTATGGCAATGGTATTGTTGACACCTTGGCAAGAGCTGGCACTATGCTTAGCAGAATGGATATAGATCAGTTCTGCGGTATACCACTACTTGCAATTAAGAGGCAAATCAGTGAAAACTGCCTCTACATCGCTCGCGACAAATGGTCGTGTGAACACACGTGCTCATTATGTAGAGTACTGTGGCCACAAATGGATCCTCACAGGTCTAAATATCTTCTTGGTCTCCAAAGACCGCAATTAAGTAGGCTGATATCGATAATCACTGGCCATTGTAAATTTGGGAACCATGCTAGACGCATTGGTCTCCCTTTCAACGATTACTGTAGGAATTTTCAAAACGAGGATGAAGAAGAGACTTTGACTTTCTCATCTCCTTCTCTTTGCAACTGTATCTGTTCTTCCACTCTTCCCTATCTTTTCTCTTTTCTTTTTCTTAAAGGTATTTTTAGAAAGAGAACAACATGGACCCAAGTAAATCCAAAATTGGCTACCTGAGAAAACCTAACCTAACCTGGGGACTGCGCTATCTGTAAAGGACTCCGAATATAATTAGTTGGAAGGTTTTTTTTGTACAAATTACGAATAGAATGACAAAGAAGAAGGGAAATGCTATCTGGACATTGAGTTTATAATATGAGTATTACGAAACTGAAGAATCTTTGTTCCTTTCCTGACTGTTAGAAACGAAAAATAGAAAAATTCACAATTTGTGTTGTACGGTTGTTTCGAAGTATATCGTAATTCTTATACCTCACACTTCTATAGCAGGGAGGGTATTATGCGTTTGTGCTGATGTTTGTAACACTCAAAAATATTAGTCCTACACCAACTTTAAGGTATATCAATCGGCTCAGAATTACTTTCTGAGTTGATTTAGCTATGTCCGTCCGTCTGTGTGTCCATGTAAAGCTTGTGCGCTCGCTACACCTTGCAATTTTCAAGATAATTTGGTACATACTTGTTTTATTATTGATGTGGTTTTATTTAATAAAATGTTTATGGCATACAACGCTACAACTATACGAAAACGGTTGTGAGTTGGACAATTATTACAAATTGGAAAACGATCTTCTTTGTTTATTCTGAAGACGATCCTGTAATATGTTAGAAATTGATCGTTTCGGAAATTTTTCTGTATACTTTTCTTCGTCGCAAGTGGATTTACAATAAATACGAGGTAAAGACTTGTACCTATATAACCACTTACTTTTCAGTGGCTATTTCATCGCGACAACTAATTAACGTAAAGAAACCAACAGTTGAACTCTCTATTTGTAATCGCTCCCTCCGGGCATGTTTCCTTGATTAACGACCTTTATCATGGTGTATGGAAAACCTCAGGGTAAAGAGGTGCTACCAGTACCTTTTGTCTGTCGGAACTATAAACTGGTGTTGTCACTTCACTTTTCGGACTTTCTTTAAAATGAATTGACATGGGGTCGAAACAAAGAATCACATTATCAGGTATTACGGGTGGCCAGTTGCCGCATGACTATGCCCTGGCTGGTTAGTTGATTGAGGTTTTTTCGGGATTCACTTAGTGGCGGTGGTTTAAAATCATATACGCTGAAGTTTTATTTCGTTATAAGTTCAGTATTGTCGCGGAAGATATAAAGATAAGAATGAGTCGGTGTTAAATGTGTATGATACAGGATGAATATAGCAATGTATGGGTCTTGGCTTATATCTAAAGTGAGAGAGTCGGATATTGTTTTCTATGAGTGCGTTAGATGAGAAAGAAGTGCACAGAGTTGAAAGATGATAGATGAAAGCTATCTTATGCAAGTGCTACCGTTGAATTTTCCTTCCTTGTCCAGGTATATTCAGATAAAACTCTGTTCATACTAGATGTATTACAGTGTGTTCTCTGTGAGTAGGAACAAAGTCCTCGTGGTTGTAAACAGAAGTGGAGTTTTTACATTTCGGAAGTTAAACAACGAGGAAGAACAGGTCAGGGATTAGATAGTTCAAGTACTTGAGCAAAGTGCATGTATACTGGACCGGAAATTCCATACACTTAAATTGCCACCTTTGTATAAGAAACACAATGGGGCGGTGGTGAGTCGTCACAGAAGCTTAGCCAGTGTTTGAAAATAGGACAACATTGGCAGGTGTTAATGTAAAGCACTTTAATATACCTTATTTGTAAGTACTTATTTAAGTAGTTATTTGTAATCGAGCGTGGTAAATACTTTCATCCAAATTAAGAAGTTTTTGCTGCGCTATTGATTAATTAGTTCTTGTCTGTTGAAAAACTATGCAAATAAGCTAACCATTACAGGTCGTTTAGGATAATATTACAGATTTCACACTCATGATATCAAACGCACATAACATCATGGTGAAGTGGCTTAGTGTCAATCTAATGGCTAAAGTAGTTTTATTTAAACACTATTAAAAAACTCAATGTTATAGATATGGGGTCTAAAAAGTACGAGACCATCGCTTTTGAACTGTGTATACTGGAAATATGTTTTTTTTTTTGATTGTAGTGAATACGACTTACCTTATATATTAAATCCTTAAGACTACCCCTAGAATTGAATGGTGTCACCAAGCAGGCATAATTACCCGAATTGGTGTGCAGAAAACCCAAATCCAAAACGGGATAAATATACGGATGATGCAGAGAACCTAAAAGTTCCATTAATATATTGCGAGGACTTTCGTTAGGCGATAGATCTTCAAATGCGACACAGTCAGGCGGCAGGGTTAATAAAGTCATTAAACGATCGGTGCGAACCTTTAAAAAAATTAAAAAAAAAACATGAATAAAGAAGTGAAATCTTAAACTAATATTATTATAAATATAAACTTACCGAAGCATCGGTTACTAGAAACCAATTTTTACCATGTCTCGAACCGATTTCATCTAAATGAGCAATTACTTCATATCTACCATTTGATTGTTGTATCCACTCTTGCGTGGCATTGAGAGCCTTCTCTCGGGCGGCTCTTTCGCGCGGTGAACGCTCCACAATGCCATTGCCACTATCTAAAGCGGAATATTGATATTTGATATTGGGTCTGTAAGTGGAATTTGGTAAAATTAATTAAAAATGGTTGAATAAAAGGGATTGTAACTAGAAAGAAAAATTTAAAACTAATTAAAAGGAATTTAAAGGTTTTACTCATATAACTACTACTCTCTGACTAAATACGTTTTGATTTAAATAATTTAAAATGTAATTGTATTACTAACCTACATTGTTAATTTCATTATAATTGTCTACTCATTTTTGAATGTGTGTGTGTGTGTGTGTTTCAGTTTTTAATACATACATATTTTAAAATTAAATACAATATATACATACAAACTTACATACGAACGAATACGAATGCAGCCAAATGTAAGAGAATATTTTCCAAATGTTAACACCATTTCCGAATAAATTTGAATTTTTTTTTTCGAAAAATTCGAATTGAATTTGATAAATTTTCGATTTGTAAATTTCTAAATAAAAATGTTAGAAAGTTAAGAAATTTTATAGTAAATTTCTGCCAAACAATTGGAAATGGTGTAGTTTTTTTCCAGAGTGTTTGTGATTGTGTGTATCTGTTTCTTTGTTTGTGTAGGAAAATAGAAGAGTAGAAAAAAGGATAATGGCTAAGAAGGACACTTGTGTCATTTAACTAAAGAACTGAATGTTTAAGTTTAGCAAAATCTCATGAATAATTATTTTATGACAAGAAAATGCTAATGCTAGTATGACGAGTACTATGAGCTTTTTTTTTGTTTTTCAACTAAAGAACTAAAATGCAAAAATTATTCTTTTTTCTAGTTTCAGTTACATTTCCATTTCAGAGCTATGTATTGTTTTTTGTTTTTATTGCATAATTTTGCTTTGTCTTTGCAAAAATTTACAAATAAAAATAAAAAACTGGGAGCAAACCGTTTTACATACAAAATTGTGTCATTTATTGTATTAAATATTTGATTACAGTGCAACTTCTAGAGAAAAGTCCTTTTGTATTGCAATTTTTCTTTTTTGAATTTTCTAAACCATTAATTTAATACAGATGTTTTTGCTAAGAGAGCAGAAGAAAATATTTATTGTTAAAAGACTAAATGTAATTGGTTTATAAAATTGCATTATTTCGAACTGAGTAACTGTAAGGAAAATGCAAATTTATTTTGCCGCTAAATATATTTTACTTCCGTATACTTAAAGGTCATCAGCTTTTTGGTTATAAATAGTTAAATATTGATTTTTTAAAATCAATCGATTATCTAAGTTGTTGTCAAATATGAAGTCAATTGCAATACACAAAAGTAATGGTCTGCAGAAATTCGGTGCAGAACCATTACTAGTCTATAGACTAGACTAGACTAGACTATAGACTAGACTATATACTATAGACTAGACTAGACTATAGACTAGACTATAGACTACACTATAGACTAGACTATAGACTACACTATAGACTAGACTATAGACTACACTATAGACTAGACTATAG
>NC_060950.1:25344902-25376905 GCF_022045245.1 Lucilia cuprina | reverse complement strand
AGACTATAGACTAGACTATAGACTAGACTATAGACTAGACTATAGACTAGACTATAGACTAGACTATAGACTAGACTATAGACTAGACTATACCTAGACTATAGACTATAGTCTAGTCCTTTATAAATCTAGGAACATAATTGATCTCTATGGAATATATGAAATATATTCTTTCAGAGTAAAAATTCTGAAAACATATATACATTATATATTTTTATAAAATTTTATAAATTTTTTTCGTACTTCTTAAGTAGACAAGAAAAGTAGAACATTTAAATATCTACAAAAAAATCTATTACGACAATATGGAAAACATATAAGTACATATACATACATAAGTACAAACATACATATATTTATCTCTCAAAGGTACACTCAAAAATAATATTTGCTCATAAAAGGCCTTCAGAAAACAATATGTTTATGTACTAGATAAGTATGTATTGTATAACTGTAAATATAATATCATAAATATACATATATTTATCAAGTTGTAGGTATCTGTGTGTGTGTGTTAATAAGATTTCAATTTATTTACTTAATGTACAATTCTCGCAAACATTAAATATTAATTTCAAAACTAATACTTCTTTTGGGAAAATCATATAAATTCATATATACTTTCTCACTCTCGCTCTCTGACTATCATATGTTTGTTTACATTCAGATTTCAATATCTATATGTATGTATGAACCATAATATTGTTTTCGTAGTAAATAGTAGAAATCCAAATATACCCAGCAGTTTGATTAGATGACCCGAACTAGAAGTTGTTTTTAGATGACCGTGTTTACAGAATTATCAATCATTAATTTAGAGTAGAACTTCTGAATGAAAAGTGACTACTCTTTATATTGATTAGAGTCAGTAATATTTAACTCACTCGGGAGGTATAAGTTAATCGACTTATATTTTTATATCAAAAATATTTAAATTTGAGATCAAGTCAACCTTAATGTTAGACTTTTGTGAGAAATATTATGTATGAACATTGATGACTTGTAAATCTTTATGGTATTTATAAGTGTTTGACTGTTTAGATACATTTGTATTTTGTAAATGTAATTGCTGTTATGGGTTTGTGTGTTTAAAGTTGCTAAATGTTTAGTAAATAGAAATACATAAATTCTAAAGCATGATTTTTAATACGTGGTCAATTTTAAAAGTCGTTTTAAACCTATATAAAAACATTAGTTTATAGTGGGAAAATTTTTTAGATTAATGTAATATTAAGAATATGATTCATAGAACAATTGCTCTCGAGTTTTGAAATACAATCACAATTGCAAAACTTTGCTAAGTGATTGTAACAAAATCCTAGCAAAGAAAGAAAGGTAAAAGATTTTGAGCACAAAAAACATACCAGTACTTATATAACCACTACTGACATACCGTCTGCATTACTTTTAATTACTCTTGTAATGACTTACATATAATCAAATAATTAAGTAAGTACTTTACTTTGAATTTCGCCGTACATGTTAGTATTCTATGTGTAGGAAATTTTTTTGTTTTAAAAATAAAACAAATTTATAACATCTTATTAGTAAGTACTTATATAAGTTGTTATTTATAAGCGAGGAAAGTACTTGTCTCTAATGTCATCACTGTGTTAAAATAATGACTTGAAATTCAAATGAATAACATTTAAAAGCATATTTTTAATGTAAGTTTTCGCTGGAAACATTTAGTTTTGGCAAAAAATTACATCAAAAATTTCACATCGGCATGTTATTGGAAATGTTTCTGGTTAATATGGCACGATTAACCAGGAATAACAAAAAGGTCTGTTTCGCTCCTAAACACATTTGGGTAACCACAATTAATGAGCTCCTAAGAGCCTTAACCAAATTGCCTAAATTAGGAGAATCTATATGCTGAAAGTCAATGCAACAAAGTCGCAAATCTATCTTTTCAAAATGAAATATTGGCCTATTCTTGATGAGAAGTCTTAAACTTGGGCGAATTCGGTTCTATGAATTTAAGATGGAAATAATACATAAGTACACAGAGGTTTTCACATTATACACGCCTGATAACAAATTCACACAAAAACGATGCATTGCCGAAATGATACAAAGCTAAATCAAAATGACAACAATATGTTGTTACAATGACAAATGAATGCTGCGTTGTCCAAATGATAACATGGAGTTAATATTATTATTTTTCACATCCTTTGTTAATATGTTTACAAACGTAGTAATCTTGCTTTTGACAACGGATTGTATCAATTTCGGTAATTTTCTACAGGCTTTTTCTTTGTGTAGGTACTACGTAGGACTATCAAAGGCTGTACATAATGCTGGGTTATGAATTGTGTTATTATTACATCTTTAACTAGAACCCTGATATCCTTACAATCGAATTAGGAATAACGGCTTGACCTTAGATGATTTGAAAAGCGCTCTGACCAGAGCACCACATTATCTGGTACTACGGGTGGCCAGTTGCCCACTGGACTATGTCTTGGCTGGTCAGTTGGTTGAGGTACTTTCGAGATCCACGTAGTGGCTGTGGTCTAAACCCAAACTCGCGAGAAGAAAGTGCTTGATAAAAAGACTGATACGCGGAGAAATATAATATTCACGATAAATTTCCGTTATCGTTCGAAGATGCTAGGAGCGGTACAAATTACTCAGCATAACTGTGGTTTAATAAAATGTTGGATTTGAGCAGATAATGCAGAGATTGGGCATACGAGGTAAAGTTTTCTGGCGCTTTCTAGTGTTTTCTAATGCCCAATCTGATTTCATAAAGAGGATGGAGTAATTGATGGGTTTGATGGTTGGAGAGATGGTGTGCTAAACAATGGTTTAGCAAAAATGAACGGATATGGTACAGAGTCGTCACTGCTCTTTCTTTAATTTACCAGAGATTATCCTTCGAACCTAAGTACATTGGAGTTTGCACTAAAACATGCTTAACTTATCACAGTCGATCTTTGTGACCATTGAAATAAAGCCTTGTTAATTATTATGATCTGTGTTTCGTACTACCAATTACGTCCCTCTAGGTGCTTTTGCCGAATCAGCAGAGCCATCTCAGTTGTATGGTTGTGCGAGATTATTGTCGGGGTTAGATTGAGCTTACTCATGACACCTGTCCTTTTGCAACGGAGCTACTAGAGATTAGATTGCTTGAGTACTTGAGCATAGACCGGACCATCCATATGCGAAAATTGCAACCTGCGTGTAAGATACACAAAGGGGCAGTTGTGAATTGTTGCTTAGTTTTACTCACCCAGTGGATGAAAAATACCACCGTGAAATACGCCATCAAGGCAGGTATTAATAAATCTTTCAGGAAGCATAGTACTTCGAAATAAATTTTTCAGGAACTATGCTCGAGAAACCAAGTTTTTAAATATTGGACGATAAACTTTTTACATTGTGAAAAAGAGCACACAATGGGCCCTAAATATAATCAATCATGACCGAACATAAGATACTGTACAACTGTTACGACTAACTATATATAAAAGTTGAAATAGTTGTACGACCTACACAATTTAAAGGGATGGGTTCGATAATATTGGTTCTAATTTCACTTTATCAATCGGTATCGGATTTAACTATGTCCGTCCTTCCGTGTTAAAATTGTAATCAAACTACCGGACGCAATTTTGAGGATAATATAATGAAATTTGGAAAAGGATCTTCTATCATTCCAAGAATGAAGCATGATATGATATGATACTTTTGTTTAAAAGCGGTACAACAAAGTCTTGTTGATCATATCCTTCATAGAAAGATGAGCATTGATAAATCCATTGGTATACTTTGAGCAATAAACTCAGCATTTGATGCGTAACAAATGTATACTACGTTTTCTCACTGCAGTGATATAGGGTCTAGGGATATGAATGATTTAGATACAGTTCTCAAAATTATAACAAATATTGTTTTGTATCTCAATTCTCCCAAATTAATTTGTGTTCATTCGAGTACATACATGATATTTACATGCTCTTTACTCAGAGTCGGTCTAATATTTATAGAATAGAAAAAAAATCTACTTATAAGTTAAAATACTGACAACCTAGAAAAGCATTATGGTTTATATAAGTATAAACTTCCGTTTTATTTATTGCATACAAACACACACTTACCCACTCTCACATAAACACACAAACTTTAAAACATATGTATACAGATCCCAAACATACTCCTCCTGCTATTTTTTAAACACATGCACACTCTTAGATGATTGTGAGGTCTAACATTACAAAAAAAAAAAGAACTAAAATATCCTTTTTTCTAAATAAAAATGTAATGCTGCTCCCTAGATGGGTTTCTATTTAACTGTTTTTTTTTTGCTCTTAGATTATATTGTAGCTATTTATGTTTTTTTTGCATTCTCTTTCTAAAATTGCTAGTTAAGTTGTTGTTAATGTTTTTGTAGATGTGGTTTTTTTTCTAAAATAAACCGGAACCAAGGAGAGGGAGAAACACACGAGAAGGAAGAGCAAATGCTTATGTTGAGTGAACCCCTAATGCATGGCACAGCGGAAACGGAAGAAGACTTCATTAGTCGATGGTTGGAGACATAAATTTAAATTGTAGTCTATTGTTTTTTTTGCCTTCTTCTCCCACCAGTCGTTGTTGCTTTTACTGTTGTTGTTGCTGTTTCTGTATTGTTTTGGTAACTAAATTTGTTTCATTAAAATAACTTTATAAATTTTGGTTCTTTAATAAATAAATAAATAAATTTTAAACAAAAGAGAAGAAATTTGTTTGTTTTAAGATAAACAACTGAAAAAAATATAAATTCCCACAAATTTTGTTGCACGAAAAAAGAACAAATATTGCTTTTTTTGGTAGTTGTTGGTTTAATTTTGTTTACTTTTTTTATTGCCAATGTTATTTCTAGTAGTGTTTGTATGTGTTTGTTTGGTGCTGTTTAAGCCAGAGATATTTTTGTTAAAAAATTGGTGGGTGTTGTTGTTAAGTGAGTGTGCGTTTAACGTAAATTTGTGTTTCTATATGTTCTTTAACTTTAAATTTTAAATCTTTGTTTTATATTTGCGTGTGTGTATGTATGCTTGTAAGTGTGCGTTTTGTAAATTTATTGTTTTAAAGCAATTTAATATAGGGAACCAATTATTAGATTTATGGATTTGTTTCTATGTTTCTATTTGCTAGAGTTTTATTAACATTTATTGTTTTCTTTTTTTTTAAACATTTATATTCACATCTAGTAAGGAAGGATACATTTTTTTCTATACATATAAAACATTCTTAACATTTAAATAAATTGTTGCTTTTTTGTTGCTATTTTGGAATTTAAATTGTTTTGATCTATTTATAGCAAGTTAATTGAAATAGATTGAGTTTTTTTCATATGTTAAAAAAAAAACTATTAAAAAGAGTTAGTACTTAAAAGCATGAATACAAATATTAAATAAATAAAGCAATAATAATGAAAAATAGTAAAATATTTAAGATTATTTTGGTTGTACACAGAGTAGAAAATTTAAAAAATGTTTATAATACTTATACATATATACATATTTATTTAATAATTTGCATTTATTACTATATATTTTAAATTATTTTAAATTATGGTGAAAAAAGTTAAATTTCATCTTGTTTCATAATTTTGAACTAGAACTGAACTAGAACTGAACTAGAACTGAACTAGAACTGAACTAGAACTGAACTAGAACTGAACTAGAACTGAACTAGAACTGAACTAGAACTGAACTAGAACTGAACTAGAACTGAACTAGAACTGAACTAGAACTGAACTAGAACTGAACTAGAACTGAACTAGAACTGGACTAGAACTGAACTAGAAGTGAACTAGAACTATAACACCTAAATTATGTGCGCTAAAATTTCCGACTTTTAAATGTTAAATTTTTTCTAATTTTCATTTATGTTTTCATCATTTATTTTAATTTTCTTATGAAATTTTAAAAATTTTGTCCAACTACTATTTTCTTAAATTTAACAACTAATTATTTAAATTGTTTAAATAAATTGTATACTCAACCAAAGTACACAATTTTCTCTATTTATAATAATGAAAACAAACATTAGGTTTCACTTCTTATGTTAACAGTTATGTGTGTATTTTTATTTATTTTACAAAATTATAAAACAAAGTTAATATAGTTGAAGGTCGTGTGTCTGAAAGTATACTCCCTTAACTATAATTCATTTAGTATTTGTCTGTTTAGTTAACAATTTATTTTGCAAAAGAAAATGAAACAATTTATAAATGCCACGTTTTACTACTAAATACTATATGTCAAATGTGTTAGACTTATAAATTTTTGTCTTAGAATGATGAGTGGTAAATTAAATATATATATACATTGTATGTGAGTATAGCAGAGTACAACTGCACATTTGTGAATTTTTAATTATTTTTGTCTTTTGGAAAGTGTGTGTTGGTTGTTCTTTTTAATGCCGGCCACTGATTTTCATGAATATACATACTTATATGTATTAAGTGTTTTAGAGGCATTTGTGGAAATAATAAAAATGCTACTAACACAAGCATCATTTACGTAATAATCAAAATGTCTATAATTGAAGCAAGTGAAAACTTGTTTCTGTTCCCATACATAAATTTAGTTTATCCAAAGTTTTTAACTGATGAACTTCAAACTTATCTATAAACTGGTTATAAACATGATGGCTTTGGTGTAAATAATATTAAAAAAAGTTTTACAAACATGATAAAAAATCATTTCTTGTGGACTAACAATTCAACAGAAGAAAAAACTAGATTTCAAAGTTCATATTTCTTTAGAATACGAATATGAAAAAAATATATAAATATATAGTATATGCTTTTATCTTTTGCCTAAAAGATGAAAGCAGATTTATATAAAAACTTATTTGAAATGAAATTACTTACACACATGTATTTTCTGTACAATTTTTTAGAAAGATAATCCATAATGGCGTATGATTGATATTAATATAATATAACGAAATAAATAATACTCATACGTGCGGTAGGTTTGCAGTTTAAATCTTGCTTTTTTATTTTGTAAAAATTTAAGAAGAAAACATCACGAAGTAATTCATACAAGTCGAAGGAAAATCGGGGTTGTTGTCATTTGCGAAATATTGCAATAACCGACCACTGAAATTCCTTAAAAAACAAGCAGTTACTTGATGTTTAAGTAATCAATTCATTTATTAATCAATATATTTAATAATAAATGTAAATAAATATATTTCTTATTCAAAGAATTTAATATTTGCTTTCACAATTTTGGCCGAGATTTACAATTCATTTTCAGGTGCCTATGACTGATCAAATCCATTTAAATTACACCGACTGAAAAACAAAGCTAAAATTGTAGTCTATAGTCTTCTCTAGTCTAGTCTACTGTAGTCTAGTGTAAAGTCTAGTCTATAGTATACTCAATCGTCCAGTCTATAGTCTAGCCTATATAGTCCAGTCTATATTCTAGTCTATAGTCCAATTTATAGTCTAATCTTATGTAGTCTATTCAAATCAAATATCTAGTCTTGTCTTGTCTAGTCTTGTCTAGTCTTGTCTAGTCTTGTCTAGTCTTGTCTAGTCTTGTCTAGTCTTGTCTAGTCTTGTCTAGTCTTGTCTAGTCTTGTCTAGTCTTGTCTAGTCTTGTCTAGTCTTGTCTAGTCTTGTCTAGTCTTGTCTAGTCTAGTCTTGTCTAGTCTAGTCTTGTCTAGTCATGTCTAGTCTTGTTTTTAGTCTGGTTTAGTATGGTTAATATAGGCTGCTCTGTAGTCTGTAGCCTAGTTTATAGTCTAATGTATAGTTTAGTATATAGTCTAGTCTATAAGCTTGTCTATAGTCGATAGTCTATTCTATAATCTAGTCTATATTTTAATCTATAGGCTATAGTTTAATCTAGTCTATACTTTAGTCTATGATCTAGTGTGTAGCCTCGGTTAGTCTAGTCTATGTCTTTAATATTTTATGTGTTATGTGGCGTATGAATTATATTTGACATATAATAAATTGGTTTTGTACATTATACTTATAAATACATTAGGCTTACATTCATTTTTTACACCGACGCAAAACAACATATGATATTGAAATTTGTTAAACGTTTATTTAAATTTTAGAAAAAACAAGTTCCTTTTAATAAAGAAAACCTTTAAAAATCCTTAAAAAGTCATTGTTGTTAATAAATAAATCTTTGTTCTTTTGAAATCAGATTTTGGTTGTAGATTTTTTGCCTTCTCGCACATACATATATGCATAAACATTCTTTTGATATTTATATAGAAAAGTTCTGTTTTTTTGTAAGTTTAAATAAACTTTTAATATCCTTTTTGAATTTATTTGTATGTTTTCAAAATTTATTGCCATTCTTTGTGTCGCTGCTGTTTGTTAAATTGTTCACAAAAAATATAAAAAAAGAAAGTAGTAGAATGTAAAGTACCCTTTAGGCCTTGTTTATACAAACTACAAAAATAAAATACCCGCATACATATTAAACAAGAATATAAAAAATGCAGTGTAACTACATTCGTACAATTATTTTGTATACTACCCTGCAGTGTGTGTGCAATTTGAGAGAAGAAAGTAGTTTTATTTAACCAAATCTACTGCTACACAATAGCATAAATATATATTTGAATATGTTATCTGAGGAGATTACACTCAATTTTGTTTTAACTACTGGGTACTGAATAAATAAATGACAAATTACACACACTCTGACAAGTACCAGTATATGTTATTCAAAAGTCATGAAAGTTTTTTCTTTCTTTGTATTTTGCAACATAAAATGTTGGTCAACAGGGTAGAAAAATAAAATGAAACTTAAGCGACAACAGAATTAAGGCAACTACAACCTTGGTTTTACACTAGAGATACAATTTCGCACTTCTACACTTGCGTTCACATACATACATATGTAGATTCACACATACAATATTTATGCCTATGTAGTTGTCATTCACAAACACAGAGGCTTTGTGGTAAATGTATGAGTAAGTAAATGAAATAACTAAATAAGTATAATCGAAATAAAACTCAATAAACTTTTAATGATGTTTAACCATACAGGGGATCAAAGATTATAAATATGAGTAAAATAACTGAAATTGATCATTGATTAGAAACTGTTTTTTTAGATCATCGACTACCAATGATAGACTTTTACTCCAATGTTAATGAAGCAGAATTCCACTTGGATATTAAAATGTCCAAAGCGAACAACATTCCAATTGGCTAAAAGTTAGCTTTACAGCATTTGTCTACCGATGCATCTTATTTGGGTACCATCAAAATATGTTCCGTATTTAATAGAAGAAAAGCAGGTCCGGATCCGAGGAAAGGGAAACCAATCAACTAATTAATTAATTAATTAACTAACTAACTAACTAACTAACTAACTAACTAACTAACTAACTAACTAACTAACTAACTAACTAACTAACTAACTAACTAACTAACTAACTAACTAACTAACTAACTAAGTAACTAACTAACTGATTGACTGAATGACTGTCTGACTGAATGACTGACTGACTGACTGACTAACTAACTAACCAACTAATCAACTAACTAGCTTACTAAGGGAACATCTTCAACTTTCATCTTCACTCTAATGTGAATAACTAGGATTCTGTAATAAAAATTACTTTGTCAGATGTAATAAAACTGACAATGTCTCGTTAGTACTTTTACATCTACCCCTTCTTCTGGGAAGAAGTTTTATTTTATATATGAAGTGGTCGTGCATGTTTTATTTGTAAAACATTTTTAATACATTTCCTACAATATAAATATTAATATATTGCAAGCAAGTGTTATAACCTATATTTGTGTCTGCGTAAAAAATGTAGATAGAAATAAGTAATAGTTCGATATTTTAAATTTAAAAAATGTACCTTTTAAAGAATGAAAAAGGTACCAAAAATTCTGCTTTTTAAGTTTTTACAGGCTCTACATGATTAATTTTAACTTTCAATATTATAACAAGTATGAATGTATAGTCGGGCGTAGCCGACCATATGATACCCTACACCAGTCAGTATGTATGTTAAAAATAGGGATTATTAAAAAAATAAAGCATTTGGTTTGTTTTTTTTTACTTTATTTCGGATTATTTTTACTTTTTTTTTGGCAAAAAAAGAGATTTTTTTAAGAGGGCTTAAAGGGTAGTAGGGCAAAATATGGCCCTATCCTTAAAAATGTTGGTAGGGGGAGTTAAGTCTTCTTCAGTATTATTTATGTAGAATTTAAAAGTGTTATTAGTATTTTTAAGTGAATTTTGACCTTTAAGTCATTTTCTGAAGGGGAGTTTGTATGGGGGATATGGTCAAATGAAGCCCGATCATTACGAAAATCACTAGTGTCATTTAAAGTTCTAAAAAAACTAAGTTTTGTCGAATTTTGTTAACATAATAGATCATTTAAATTAATTATAAGCCAAAAGGCCCTATTTGGGGGGTACGGTTGTATGGGGGCTAGTCGAAATAATGGACCGATTTTAACCATTTTCAATAAGCTTCGTCCAAAAAGAAGCGTGTGTGCCAAATTTCATCCAATTATCTTGAAAATTGCGGCCTGTACCTTGCGCACAAGGTTTACATGAACAGCCAGCCAGACAGACGGACGGACATAGCTTAATCGACTCAGAAAATGACTCTAAACCGATTGGTATACTTTAAGGTGTGTATAGGACGAATATTTTTGTATGTTACAAACATCAGCACAAACCCAATATACCCTGCCCACTAAACTGGTGTAGGGTATAAAAATTTCGAATAACGCAAAAGTACTAAAAAGTCTCCTTCTAAAGGTTTGCAGATTAGTCGGGCTCTACATTCTAAAAATGTATCTTTTGCAAAAACACCATAAAATCCCAATTTTTAAGGTCAATATTGTAAAAAATTCAAAAGGTACCTTTGAAGAACTAAAACTACAGAAAAGCCTCTTATTTAATGTTTCTAGATTCAATATTATAAAAAGTACTTATGTGTGTTGTTGTTTGTTTATAAGTTTTGTCTCAGCATGCAGTAAATTTTAGAGGTTTTGTTATTTAAGGATCGATTTTTTAAATAGATTTTTTACCGAAAGTATGTCTGATTGAATTATTGAAGACTCAGATCTCGCAGAAATCTGAAGTCTTCGGAAATTTCAAAATACACATACAAGACAGACGGACATACGGACAGGCAGACAGACAGACAGACAGACAGACAAACAAACACACAGACAGATGCATACACCGATGGACATAATACGTATGTATATAAATATATTTAATTTAAAGGATCCAAAAATTATATTATATAAAGCACAAACGGAATGACAAACTTATTTTTGAATATCCTTTTCATAATGAATAAGGGTAGAAAAACTACAATATAAACACATCTTAATAATTTTTGTCTGTATAGTAAAACATTTCAATACATTGTTGTTTTAACATGTAAAAAAGGAAAATTGGGATTTTTTTTATAATAAAATGAAATTTGTTTGTTTACTGAAAATGCACTTTCTTGTGCTGCATGTCGAATGTAGGTAAAAGATAAATATTTATTTTATATGCATGGAAAATGCGTTGTAGTTGCTGCTACAGCAGAACATAAAAAAACTATTGTAGATTGTTTTCATAACATAAAATAGCTTTTTTATATTTTTAGGAAAACAAGCCGTTGAAATCATTAAACAAATGTTTTCCTATTTTCTTTCACTGAAATTTTAAGAAGCGTTTTTAGTTTGACCTCGTATATCTACTATATAAGAAAAGTGCTGTGTATTTAAAAGCGTATACATTTATATTTATTCTGTTGTTGTTTTTTTTCTGTAATAAGGATACGCAAAAAGATGGCCATTGCCATTTTGAGTTTATCTTTTCATAATAAAAGTTGGCAGGAGATGGAAAAAACGAACAAATAAAAAATAAACTATTTAATACAAAAAAAAAAAAAAAAACAACCTTGAAATACTTTACATAAAAAAACCGTAGATTCGGCTTTTTTAATATATGAGCAGCATTTACATATGTAAATGAAAACAAGTACAAAAGTGAATTCGGTCATGTATGATCATAGGATACTTTCTACGATTTAAAAAACTAGTTCTACAAAGAGACTAGGGCTAACTTGGTCAAATTGTATGTTGCTTAATAGAATCTTTAATATAAGGGCAATATTATATTAGGCAGATTTTCAAATAGTTTTTCCATATTTTATAGTTTTTCTTCGATTAAATATGGAAGGACAGACGTAGACTGAGCAGCTTAATTTACTGAGAAATTCTGAGCTCCTTTGTAGGTGACAAAGTGACAAACGAAAAATAATTTCTCTATATTACAAACATCAACACAATGGTTAGCGTTACACTGTAGGGTATTTATATAAGTAAAATCTTTAATGTTATTTACTGAAAATTTTATGTGTATGATAAATGTTTGTAGAAATATAATTCATATACATATATTTGATATATACAACTACATTAAAGAAAGGAAAATTAAAAGTCCGGCCTTTTTCATATTTCTTTTTAACTTTGATTTAAAACTGTTCGAGCCAATGCAAAAGAATATTTTAATATTTATGATTTATATTTTATGTGATTTTATTGAAGCAAAAGTTTTAAAGTTTAAAAGTTTTTAAAACAGATTACAAAAGACCTATAAGAGCAGATATTTCATTTGTTCTTTTTATATACATATGAGTACGTAAAGTTTTATTTCGTTTGAAATTAGTTAAAGTTTATGAAAGAAAATAAAACACCTTTACGTTTTTGTTTAACAATTAATTCTACTCCAATTAATTCTGATTCAAATTAATTCTGATTTAATAGTTATGAAACTTATAAAAAGTAGTCCTTTTCGAAAGACGACTTGACCTGTTAGTTAGATAGATAGATAGATTAATTGATAGATTGATAGATAGATAGATAGATAGATAGATAGATAGATAGGTAGATAGATAGTTAGATAGATAGATAGATAGATAGATAGATAGATAGATAGATATATAGATAGATAGATAGATAGATAGATAGATAGATATATAGATAGATAGATAGATAGATAGATAGATAGATAGATAGATAGATAGATAGATAGATAGATAGATAGATAGATAGATAGATAGATAGATAGATAGATTAGCTAGTTAGTTAGTTAGTTAGTTAGTTAGTTAGTTAGTTAGTTAGTTAGTTAGTTAGTTAGCTAGTTAGTTAGTTAGTAAGTTAGCTAGTTAGTTAGTTAGTTAGTTAGTTAGTTAGTTAGTTAGTTAGTTAGTTAGTTAGTTAGTTAGTTAGTTAGTTAGTTAGTTAGTTAGTCAGTTAGTTAGTTAGTTAATTAGTTAGTAAGTTAGTTAGTTAGATAGTTAGTTAGATTGTTAGTTAGTTAGATACTTAGTTAGTTAGTTAGTTAGATAGTTAGTTGGTTGGTTGGTTGATTGATTAGTTTCTTAGTTAGTTTGTGAAATAGCGTTCCTTTTATTAAGGACACCTGTACATATACGTATTACTGATATAAGAAATAATAAGTATACGCCTGATACAGAGAAGCCCTTAAATTTTGTAGTAATTTTCATCTTAAAGATTGTGTTCACAAATCTAGATCACACAAATTTCTGGGAGCTTTTGACTAAATCAAAAACATACACACAGAAAGACCTACAAACCTGGCTAAATCTACTCCGAGGAAAAAAATCTAAATATTTATTTTATTTTACAGCATGAACAACACAGCGTATGAATATTTTTTAATTCTTGTCAGAATTTAAACTGTTTGTAATTTAAAACATATAAAATATTAAATTTTCACTTGAATAACGAAAACCTACGAAAAATACTTTCCTATAGATATCCATGAATATTTCTGAATTCAATATAATAGAAATTTCAAAATGTATATTTAATAGAACCAAAAAGTATCAAAAACTTCCCTCTTAAAGGTTTTCATTAAGTGTGAGATCTACAATTATAATTTCATGTTAAGTATTATAGAAAACTCAAAAAAGTACTAGTTAAAGGACCATAAAGTATCAAAAAATAGTTCCTGTTAGCAGAGTTTAAAAAAAACTCATTATCACAACCCGCAGATATAGGGGTCTTTTGTAAACTTAATTCAACATATAGGCGGACATAGGAACATCGACTTACAAGGATACAAAATATAGTGGTCCGAAAATTATATTATAAAAATTACAAACGGATCACAAACCCTTCTCACGAAGGTGTAGGGTATAAAATATAAAAGGATAAACAACTGAGCGTATGAATATTATTTAATTCGCTACAAAAAACTTATACGTTATGTAGTACTTTGCTAGTAAACATACTTCCAAAGCAATTTACTACAACTGTATTTTAAATGATTGGTCGTTTAAAAAACGGCTAAAAACTGTTTTAAAATGTATAAAATTGTATGTAATTTTAAACATATAAAATATAAAATTTCCGCGAATTTACATGCATGAATAACAAAAACAACATAAAAGACTTTTAAAATAAAGTTAATATTTCACATACTTTTTGTTCTATATTATATGAAAGGAAAAAAATCTTCTTTTTGATGTTGTCAGCAACCCTGAACTTTATAGCTTAAAGCACTATGTTGGTTATATAGTTGAGAAAAAACGAAAAAAAAAAAATAAATATAAAATTAAAAAAGAAAAGAAATGTGAAAACAAAATCTTGTCTAAAGCTGCACATACATGCAGCTTATTTGACTTTACTCCAACAAAGACGACACCTGTTGTTCAAAAAAAAAAAAAAAAAAAAAAAAAATGGGGGCAAAATTTCCTATTTTAACCAACATTATAGTCATTATCATTATCGTCAACATCATCTTCAACAGCTTTCTTTTTAAGAGAAAAAAAACTTTGACTTTGGCATAGTTTGGTTGTAGAGTCTATACTAAATAGAGTTGGTATGTGGGTTTGTAGAGAGAGAGAAAAAAATAGTTAAAATTTATTTTTAAGCTTCTTAAGACTGAAACCCAGTAACAGTGGCAATAACAATAAAGTTTGTCTTCCTTTTTTATATAGAAAATTTCTAAGAATATTTTCTTTTTTCAACTTAAAACTAAAAAAAATAAATGCAAAATTTTTCTAAATTTTTGTGAATTTTGTTATAAATATTTATGACTTTAAAATTCTTTCTATTTTTTCTTCACCCTCAAGTCTTAGGAAATTGTTCATTATAATGGAAAATAGTTAAATACAGTATATTTTTATATTAGGGTGTTTGAGGTTTGTTTGAAAATGTTTCATATTGGAAAATTGGAGAAGTTATTGTTTTGATTTATTATGAAATTGCGTGAATAAGAAAATTGATATTTTTTAAATATTAAGTAAAACAGTTTGCTTGGCGTTTTGTTTGAAAATTTTATATTTCACAGTAATTTTTAAAATAAACACCCTAATGTTTATATACATAAAATTAATTATGTATATAATTAAAACTTAAATAAAGTAAGTTGTCTTAAAAAATATTATTAAAAGCAAGTGAGTCGGACATGACCGACTATATGAGACCCTACATCAAGGAGTATGTTAAAAATGTGAATTGTTTTTTTAAATATAAAGTATTAAATTAGGGAATTAAATTAAATTCCGGAATATTTATACTCTACACCACTTTAGTGGGGAGGGTATATTGGGTTTGTGCTGATGTTTGTAACATACAAAAATATTCCTATACCCACCTTAAAGTATACCAATCGGCTTAGAATCATTTTCTGAGTCGATTAAGCTATGTCCATCCGTCCGTCCGTCTGACTGGCTGGCTGTCCATGTAAACCTTGTGCGCAAGGTACAGGTCGCAATTTTTAAGATAATTGGATGAAATTTGGCACACACGCTTCTCTTGACCCAAGGATGAAGCCTATTGAAAATCGGTCCATTATTTCGACTAGCCCCCATACAACCGTACCCCCCAAATAGGGCCTTTTGGCTTATAATTAATTTAAATGATCTATTATGTTAACAAAAGTCGACAAAACTTAGTTTTATAGAACTTTAAATGACACAACCGATTTTTGTAATGATCGGGCTTCATTTGACCCTATCCCCTATACAAACTCCCCTTCAGAAAATGACTTAAAGGTCAAAATTCACTTACAAACACTAATAACAGTTTTTAATTCTACATAAATAATATTGAAGTAGACTTAACTCCCCCTACCAACGTTTTTAAGGATGGGGCCATATTTTGCCCTACTTCCCTTTGAGCCCTCTTAAAAAAACTTTTTTTGGGTGTTGCAAACATAAGCACCAAAACATATTACCCTTCCCACACTTGACATTTCCAAGCACACAGACAGACGGACATAGCTAAATCGATTAAGTAAGTGATTCCATTTTTGGGTGTTACAAATATCAGCACGATAGCATAGTACCCCCCCACTATAGTTATGTAGGAATGGAATGTCGAGAGTTTTAACGTGAGCACCTGCCTTGACGGCCTTATCTCATGGTAGTCTTCTTCATCTACTGGGTAGACTTGTTCTTCAATGAAGAACGCAGGTGGCAATTTTTGTACATTGGTTCTGACCGGTCCATGAACAAGTACTTTGCTGGAGTACTCGAGCTATCTAATCTCTTGACCATTGGATGACCTCTGCTGATTCGGCAACAGCACATAGAGACGTAACCGGTAGACCGAAGTACGATCCATCAGTAAGCCGTAGACATTGTTCTTACTCACAGGGACACACTATGGTAATTCTGATATGAACAGAGTAAACTCTGAACATATCTGGACAAAGAAGGAAAATTCAATCATCAAATCAAATGTATATAATACGTTTCATCAATCATCATTCAACCCAGCACACATTTAGTTTTATTGAAATTTTTTAGTTTTATTGAAATTTTTTTTAATATTACATTTCATTATTAATAAACCTCGCGAAGCCAGTACGGCTTGTCTGCAGGTAAGGATAATACTAAAATGTTATAAATTCATGTTAACATAAATATTAAAAAAGAAGTATATATAGATAAGGTAAATAAGTTAGAATTTGAGAGATAAATTAAAAAAAAAAAAAAAATTTGGAGTATTCACTGCTGACTGATGAAATGGGTTTTAAGTAGTTTTTTCCTTCTGTTGCTATTATTGGCTTTTGTTAGAACTTCAATAGGGATGTTGTTAAA
Organism: Lucilia cuprina; assembly: GCF_022045245.1. Classification (NCBI taxonomy): domain Eukaryota; kingdom Metazoa; phylum Arthropoda; class Insecta; order Diptera; family Calliphoridae; genus Lucilia; species Lucilia cuprina. The sequence continues at coordinate 25,359,814 of NC_060950.1, read as the reverse complement.
TATTGTTGGTAAAAGGACTGCAAGGGTATTTTTTCCGTATTCATTGCTATATTGAGGTACAATATATCTTCCTTCTACGTTTCTTCTGGTTCTGTAATTGTGGTTGATTTTATGAAGGAATCTTGAAGAGTTGAAGAATTCGATTGCTAAAGTTGTTTTAAATATATTTTTAACATTGAGGACATTTGTGTCGTTAGCAATGTTATTGTTAAATATATTTGATGTGGTGTTGTTGTTTGTGTTTTGGCTGCGATTTTGTTGGTTATTATTTGAATTCAATATTTTTAATAGCTGGTTCTGCATATTTTGAAGCTTTGAGCAATGTGTAGAGTTGCCCCAGGCTGTGATTCCATGACGAATTTGGGACTCGGCGAGAGAAAAGTAGACTTGTCTCAATACAAGTTTGCTTGAGCAGTAGCTTAGCCTATGTAAAATATGCGCCACTTTACGTAGTTTTTTGCGAACTTCATCTATGTGAAATCTCCATTTGAAGTTCTGATCAACGATAACTCCTAGGTATTTGTATGTGTTAACAATTTCGATTGTAGTTGAACAGTAGTCGTGGTTATAGTCAAAGTTTTTGAGCTTATTATTGTGAAGGCATTCGATACTGTGGAATCTGATTTGAATGTTGGTATGCAGATAATGTCGGGGTTTGATATGCATTAATTTAGTTTTGGATGCATTTATAATTAAGCCGTAATCATGGCACCATCGTATTGCTGTATCCAGTTCATGTTGCAGAATTATAGTAGCGTCATTTATGTTTTTGTGAGCAAGTATTGTGGAATAAATCTCCTTTCACTCTGTGGCCTTTTAGTTTCGACATAATCTCTTTCTTTTTATTCAGAGAGCAGAACTCAACAATAATTTTTTCATTATGTTTTGTTTTATATGCGTTGTTTATGTCTGTGTCTTGTAAATCAACATTAACAGAGGCGGCGATTGTTTTTATTGCATCAATTGGTGTAATGTTATTCTGAACATTTTTAACTTCCACGTTCTTATTGATAAGTTGTTGTTCGATTGAGTTTATTTTATTTTCCAAGCTCTTTATGCGAATATTCTTTTCAATGTTCTCTTTCTTTAGGTCACTGACTTCTGTTGCCAACGTGGAGATAGACTCCGTTAGTTTTATAAATGCACTTGACATCTCTTCTCTTAATGTATTTTGAGAAGTAATGATGTTAGTGTTTATCATATTAATACTGGCCTTTATATCGTTTAAGTCGTTTGCGACGGTTGATTTGAATGATAATAAATCGGTTTTAAGCTCAGATACATTGGTGTTTAGTGTGTTTAGGTACATTGAGTCCTTAAATCTTTTATTGCTAGGGTTTGCCTCATTTTGTTTGTCTTCATCCTCATCATTTCTTTGCTGCTTTTTGGATATTTGTTCATGTTGTTGTTGCTCTTGTTGTTGTTGGTCATCATGAACAATTTCTTGATAAAGATTGTTGGGCGATTTGCTCCTGCTTCTTTCACCTCTACATTTATGGCATTTCCATGATACTTTCTTTTCGGCATTCATAAATGAGTATGTCGACTCAGATAGTGTAGCGCACGGAGAGTAGTGGTATTTGCAGCCACAGTTGTGACAAGTAACATAATCTCCTGATATGGGCAGAGATTTATTACATGCACTACAAAGAGCACTTGTGGCTGAGAGGTAGCTAATTTGTTTACTCATTTTTAAGAGTTTTTTAGCAATTTCTTTAATTTTAAAATATAAAAATATAACAATGTTATTTTAATATGGATTTTTATTTTTTGATTTTTATATATAAGGAATGCACAGATTCACTTCAAATTTTCACAGATATTTGTAATAGTTTAAAAGTTTTAATTAGATTTATTTAGATAAATTGATTTTTGGTTATAAGGGTTGTTTTTCAAATATTTAGCGAGCGCTCTGTAATAACACGTCCGTTCACAATGAATACACAACTGTCATTTATACGACACATTCAAAAAGCATACGATACATTTATTATAGGTAGACGGGTGGGTGAGGCCCGCCGTACCCCACATTCATCCCGTACCATATACAATTAATACCAACTCATTTCCAACGCTTAGTCCCACAGTCACTCAACTGTGGGGTATCTGTTTTCTAGGCAACAGCACCGAACTTATCCCGAAATATTGACTATTATCATGTATCAGTCTTTTAAACGCCAGCGAATTTGGGTTTAAACCACAGCCACTACGTGGATCCCGAAGGAATCTCAACCAACTGACTAGTCAGGACATAGTCCTGCGAACAACTGGCCACCTCCAGATTATGAGGTGTATAAACTTTTTTCCCAATAATTGGATATATCGTAACAAAATCATTAATGCTTCATAATATTTATTTTTGAATAGATATTTAGTGTTAAGATGTATATCCCATATATCAATATAAGAATAATTTAAAAACTACTAACACTTAAAGCTTCTGCAAATTATTGTGTGGTTGGTCTTTTTTTCCAATTCCAATTATTTCCTTTTTTAATAAATTTACTGTTACCTGGTTTTCGTTTCTTATTGAGAATATAATTTTTCCTCCAAAATGATGCCATTAAAATTTCCATATTTTATTCTTCTCACATTTTTTGCTTCATCTTTATTTTTATTGTTTCTTATCAAATTTAGTGTTTTTCATTTAAAAGGCAACTAAATGTGTATGTACGGATGTAAACTTTAGCACTTTATATTGTAAACGTTTCTTGGTTTGTGTTAGTATATCTGAGTATTTATGTATTAGAGTATCTTTGTCAGAGATGGAGATTTCTATGGTATTGTATTTTTGTTTTTAGTAATTGAAAAAATCTACCTAAGAAAACAAATTATATATATACGTTCGTAGACTATTGGAAAAATTGTTAAAATACTGACTAAATATGTATATTACTGCAAGGCATAGTGACTAGTCCATTGATTGGTCAACAGACTAGATAACAGAGTAGTCAAGAGTAGTCAGAGTCTAGCTATTAGAGTAATCTAGACAGTAGACAGTAGGTAAATAGATTGGTAGATAGATCAATCAATAGGTTAGTCAACTGAGTAGTCAACATATTACTCAATAGACTAGTTCACATGCTAGTCAACAGATAAATCTATAGACTACTTAATCGACTATTTCATATTATAGGCAACATACTACTTTATAGACTTCTAGTATTTTATGTGCTGTTCAATAGACTAGTCAATAGAATATTCTATAGTAAAGTAAAAAGAATACAGTTGTCAACTAATTAGCCCCAAAAAAAGTCAACAAACTAAATATTAGACTAGTCGATAAACTAGGCAAAAGTAGACTATAGACTAGAGTAGTCCAATGACTACTCAACAGACTAAGTAGTCAATAGACTATGGACCATAGACCAGTCAATAGACTAGACCATAGACTACTCCAAAGACTATACCACAGACTAATCCAAAGACTAGACCATAGACTAGTTCAAAGACTAGACCATGGACTCGTCTAAAGACTAGACTAGTCCAAAGACTAGACCATAGACTAGTTCAAAGACTAGTCCATAGACTAGTCCAAAGACTAGACTATAGACTAGTCTAAAGACTAGACCATAGACTAGTCTAAAGACTAGACCATAGACTAGTATAAAGACTAGACCATAGACTAGTCTAAAGACTAGACATAGACTAGTTCAAAGACTAGACCATAGTCTAGTCCGTAGACTAGACTATAGTCTAGTCAAAAGACTAGACCTTAGACTAGTCTAAAGACTAGACCATAGACTAGTAATAGTCATAAAATTAGTCAATGGACTACTATATAGACTAGTCAATATACTAGTCAATAAAATAATCTACATAGCATTTCATAGACTAGTCATTATTGAGTAGTAAAGAATAGTCTGCATACTATAAAAATGATTAGACTATAGACTAGTAAATAGGCTAGTCAGTAGAAAAATCAATAAAATATTTTATATACTAGTTCAAAGATAAGCCGATAGACTAGTCAGTAAACTTGTCAATAGACTATTCAATAGGCTAATCAAACAACTATTCCATTGACTAGTCAATAGTTCGTAGAATAGTCCAAAGATTGGTTAAAAAACTAGTCAATAGTTCAAGCTATATGTTAGTCCATAGATAGTAAAAAAATAGTTAAAAGAGTAGTAAATATCTATTTCAGTGACTAATGCATACATATACTAGTTTATAGAAAAGTCCTTAGACAAGTCAAAAAGACTACTCTATAGGCAATCGATATAAAATCCGGTAAGTCATGCTTTAATGTACTTTCTATGAAAACATTTAGCATTTCTTTCAAAATTTCTATTTGCCATACCTGAGTCGAATATCTTTATGCGTATCGGTATGTGTGTAAATTGTGGCATAAAAAATAAACCATTTAACTTTATTCGTTTAAGTTTTTTTTTCACTTTTACACTTTTATTTTCGCTGATGCTATTAAATTTTCTTTCAGTTGAGCTTTTAAGATGATGTGGTAATTTATTTACGTCAAGAGTTTATTGAACTGTTTTTCTTGTTTTTTTTTGCGTTTACCAATTAGCAGGCAGTAGTAGGCGGGGTGTTTGTACTGTAAATATTTTTAGCAGAAAATTTTTTTATAGTCAAGTTATAAAAAAGGCTTATAGAAGTCAATTTTATGATCATATCGTTGTCAAGTAATAATGTTATAGACAGATACTTTTTACGGTAGACGATAAAGTAGTAAAACGAAATCAAATAAAAAAGCGTTAGAAGTATAGATTGAGCAAAATTTTTAATATCTTTAAGAAATATGTCTTACTTGCTATTTAAACTCATAGAATTCTAATGAAGATTATATTGGAATGAATACATTTGGTATTTAATTTGTTTTATTTATCTAAGTAGTTACAAACTGTACTTTTATTCCTGGCCACATACCGTTGATCGGAAGGACCATAATATATTTAATTTGTTGGAACATTAGCTTTTTTAAACAATTTTACTTAATGAACAAGCAAAGATCATAGATCTTCTTTCAAATCTACAACAGGTCTCTGACTACTGTATTCCTGAATCGTGTATCACGAGAGTCTTCCGGTATAGTATAATCGCTGATTATAATGTAGGAGTTGACGGCCTAAATGTGTATACAGACGGATCTAAAACAACTATAGGTGTCGGCGGTGGAATCTTCATTAAGGAATTTGGAAAGATGATATCTTTCGACTCAATGATGAATGCACCATCTTGCAAGCGGAAATTTCTGCTATAAAAAGGGCTTCTAATTGGCTTAGGTACTATCGAATATTCAATAGTGATATCAGAATCAATACTGATAGCCAAGTCGCTATCAAGTCCCTAACAGGTGTTTCCACCGCATCAAAACTTGTTCATGAATGCCGAGACATTCAAGAATTACCCTCGTTTAGGTCAAAGGACACGGGGATATTATGGGCAATAATAAGCTGGTACGAGGATACTGGATATAGACCAATTCTGTGGCGTCCTCCTAGCGGCCATCAAGAAACAAAATTACGACATTTGTTTTAGTTTAGCTCAAGATCGGTGGTCTCAGGAACACACTTGCTTGACTGCTAAGTTGCTTGGGCCATGTATGGATCCTCATAAAATATACTACATATTAGCACTCTGTTATTAGTTCTCACTGGACATTCCAAGTTTGGAAACCATGCAAAACGCATTGGTCTCCCATACAATGACATCTGTAGGAGCTGTCTAAATGAAGAAGGAACAATTACTCATCTTCTGTGTAATTGCCCGGCCCTTGAATCGATCCGGTATAGGGCAATAAGATCGATTTATTTTTCTGATCTATCAGATTTATCAACTGTTCCACACGAACGTATTCTGGCATTCTTCAGACTGTCGAAATGTGTGTGTAATTGATCACACACTATGATCCTTACTTATCGTTTTCAGACTCGTTACTATCTCTTTTTATTCTTTTATCTTTCACTTCCTCAATACTACCCATTACTGTCTCTATCGCTTATTTCAAATTTTCGTATCTTGTTTTCTTTTCTCTCCAGACAATACAAAGGGACCTCATTTGGACCCAAGTAAAGTTATACTTGCCTAAGTATACAGTCTGCTGAACCAAACCTACTTAATCAACAAAAACCCTACGATTATCGACATAATTCAAAGCCACGAAAAATAATATTAATTTTATATAGAACAAAAAAAATTTTCATATACATATTTTTAAATACTTAATAAACCATAAAAAAGTGGTTTATATTCAAATTGTAAATATTGTTTATTTTAATTTAAAGTGATTTTAATGTTCATATAAATCAATTATTATCAATTATTATTGTATATGAGTGTAAAAATTTTTTTAAACATTTATCTACTAAATATAGTATAAAGTGAATAAATAAAGTGTAAAATTATAATTTATATTTTAATTTTTATAATAAATCTTTAATAAACATTATATATAGTAATTGTTGTTAAATAAAGGCAACACATACAACACTAAAATAACATTTAAAGCACTTAAATTATTCAACTAAAAATGTTTAATTGAAATGAACTGAAAAACATCAAACAACCACAAAAAATACTACAACAACTACAAGTACAAAGTTGCACAACATCGATACATTCAAACACACATGCATTTTAGTCAATTTATAAATTACATATATAATTGTACATTTTAAAATGTCATAAAAGTTGTTGTGGGGATTAAAAAAAAAAAAATAAAAAATCATACAGATTGTAATCATAGAACAAAAACAAAAACAAAAACAAAAAATAATAATTATTTTTAACATATTGTTTAAAAGAATACATACAGAGTTTACAATACAATACATACAGTTAGGCGTTTACAAAAATAAAGAGATACAGATGCAGTTAGAAAAATATACAACATACTCAAACACGTAGAGGAATACGAATACGTATGTATAAGTATTGTAATGTGAAAAAGTCCTTGGTGTCATTTGTGGTTTCATACAATGCAGGCCAACAAAATACAAAACAATAAAAACAATTTGAGAAAAAAAATTCTTCATTATAACCCAGCAAGTTTTTTGGTATTTTTTCAGAATTTAGGAAATGAATGATAATGAATGCAGCTAAAATGATCTCTCAGAAACGACCTTATATCAAGTATATGGCCGATTTAGGTCGAATACTAATATTTTTAAACCAATTACAGCCTTAAAGAGGACAACAAGTATAGGGGTCAATTATGGACTGAAATTTGTTTTATTGTGTTATTAATAGCCAGACGTTAAATTTAATTTCGATTGCTCAATGTATAACTTATTTATGACTCTTTTAAGACTATATTTTGGAGAGCCACTTGTATGGGAGCTAGGTGAAATCGTGGATCGATATTGTTCAAAATTTCTATAAGGGTTCACTAGCTCCTCACGTGTGGATTCTATCGTGATATTAAGAGACGGATGTCCTTCTGTACATGGCTAGATCATCTAAGAACGTTGAACTCGATAGAACATATTCACCATAAGCTTAGGTGTGCAAAGCCTCCACCTTAGTGTTGTTGCAATCCCGGTGAACAAATGGGTTTTCCGATACCTCTAGTCTGGCCGGGACTAAAAAATTGGTTACAGTCTACTGCGTGGCTTAGTCTTTGTATAGATTGAAAAGAGGTCGAACCAGAGCACCGCATAATATGGTACTACGGGTGGCAAGTTGTCCGCAGCACTATGTCCTGGCTGGTAAGTTGGTTGAGGTTTCTTTGGGATACACGAAGTGGCTGTGGTTTGAAACCAAATTCGGGGGAAGAGTAACTTGCGGTTAAAAGACTGATGTAAGGTAAAGTCAACATTTCGGGATAAGTTCGGTGATGTTATAAAAACGACATATACCTCACAGAGGAGTGACTGTGGGACTAAGCGTTGGCACGGGATGAATGTGAGGTACGGCGGGTCTCACCCCACCCGTCTACCTATAATGAATGTGTCGTATGTTTTTCTTGCATGATTGCTCAATGTATAACTTATTTATGACTCTTTTAAGACTATATTTTGGAGAGCCACTTGCATGGGAGCTAGGTGAAATCGTGGATCGATATTGTTCAAAATTTCTATAAATTTCTCTAGCTCCTCACGTGTGGATTCTATCGTGATATTAAGAGACGGATGTCCTTCTGTACATGGCTAGATCATCTAAGAACGTTGAACTCGATAGAACATATTCACCATAAGCTTAGGTGTGCAAAGCCTCCACCTTAGTGTTGTTGCAATCCCGGTGAACAAATGGGTTTTCCGATACCTCTAGTCTGGCCGGGACTAAAAAATTGGTTACAGTCTACTGCGTGGCTTAGTCTTTGTATAGATTGAAAAGAGGTCGAACCAGAGCACCGCATAATATGGTACTACGGGTGGCAAGTTGTCCGCAGCACTATGTCCTGGCTGGTAAGTTGGTTGAGGTTTCTTTGGGATACACGAAGTGGCTGTGGTTTGAAACCAAATTCGGGGGAAGAGTAACTTGCGGTTAAAAGACTGATGTAAGGTAAAGTCAACATTTCGGGATAAGTTCGGTGATGTTATAAAAACGACATATACCTCACAGAGGAGTGACTGTGGGACTAAGCGTTGGCACGGGATGAATGTGAGGTACGGCGGGTCTCACCCCACCCGTCTACCTATAATGAATGTGTCGTATGTTTTTCTTGCATGAATGTGTCGTATAAATGAGATGTGGGTTGTATGATTATGGATGAAAGATATCATATACAAATGTAGATGTCATATATAAATTGAATTTTACTTCCTTGTCTAGATATGCTCAGAATATACTCTATTCATATCTGAATTACCACAGTGTGTCCATGTAAGTCTTTGGTTTATTTGATGGATTCGTACTTCGGTCCACCGGTAACGTCTCTAGGTGCTGCGTGGTTGTAAACGGAAGTGATGTTTTACATCTCGGAAGTTAAGAAATGGGGCAGCAATAGTCAAATAGGACTTGTAAACTTTGTAATAAAACTACAGGTTGCAGTTTTGGAGATAATTCAATGAAATTTGGCAAATGATATTATTTGGTACCTTCGTCTACGGTACCTATAGAAATAGTAAACATCGGTCCATTATTTCACCTAGCCCCAATACAACTGAACACGACGAATAGGGCTTTCACCTCTTACTTGTTCTTAATTACTGTTAACTTGTTTTCAATTAAAAAGCAAAGTGAAACATTCACACGTGGAATCGAAAAGGCTCTGTTGTTAACAATATAATGGAGGTAGTATTTCAACTATAGGGTGAGCTAGAGACGATGCAAAACCGGCAATATTTGTATATTGCTGGCACTTTGCTCAATTATTGAGCTCAGTAATGTTACAGAATCATTGACCGCCAATTTCCAGATTATGTCTGAAGTATTTCTAAGAGAAAACTCACAACAACAACTTACCACGTATTGTGTAAACCAAATAACGACCACCAAGCTAAGGCTTCATTGTTTCTAATAGGGGCACACTTCGGCAATTCTGATTTTAAGTTGAATGTACTTTATACATTTGCTAGATGTGTACATCAAAATGTTGTTTTGGACATTGTCGAACAAATACAATTAGTTATTAATCCCAAGGGTATATAATCGTCACTTAGTTCTTAAATTACTTACATAACTGCTTATTATGTAAGTGAAATAAAAACTAGAGAATTAGGTCCTAATTTTTTTTATCGATATCTGAAAATAGTGTAGAGACGATGAGGATAATCTTATCTTTTCATCACAATGGTCTGTTTTAATTGTTAATTTCTTACTTTTAAGACAATTGGGATATTTTAAAGAAAATTGCTCGATATTTAACATAATCGATTCGAGTAAACTAATTGTAATATAAAATTTATATCCTTCACTGCCATTAACTACTTACAATTAGCAACGTTACCTATTTCTGACAAGAAAGCGAAGGAACTTGTTCTTTAAGCTACATTAAATTGTTGTCAGATCTTACAGCGATGACAGCAAAATTGTAATGTATAATTTACATTCTCCAAAGCCATTAACTATATACATTTAGCAACATTTCCTATCTCTGAGAACAATCCAGCCCGAAAACTGGTATCTTAAGCTGCGTTACATGGTTGTCACATCTTACAGCATGGACAGAAAAATTTAAATACCAAATTTTTGTCTTGAAACCTTGTCAGAAAAAGCATTGCCAGTATACTACAAATTACAAATATTGTCAAACATCTTACTATAGTGTAAACACATAATTGTCTGACAATTTCTATTATCAGATTGTCAATGAACCATTATTAGATAAATGTTTTCTATTGGCAATACGATATATTAAAAAACACAAGTAACTTAAATAAGATCTTTCAACTTTTGTATTACACAAATCTGACAACAGTGTCAACTGACATTATTTCTTGGCAGATAAATTAAATGTCTGTCAATTATCTGGCAATAAAATTATAAGATTTGCATTTCAACAATCTGACAACAGTGACAACTGACAATATTCGTTGGCAGATAAGTTAAGTTGACAATTATCTGAAAGTGAAATTGTAAAATTTTCTAACATTCGCTTGAACTGACAATTAACCAGACTTTCGAATTTTGTATCATGTGACAACTATGTATAAATTCTAAGAATTTCTCGATTCTTTAAATGCTTGTCTTTACCCAAGCGATTATACAATGAAAGTATATAACCGGTAATCGAGCAGGCATACAGTCAATTATAAAGACATATTTTTTTCTTATTTGATACAATATTAAAGTAAATTTGTAATGTTAGATCGTTAAACAAATTATCTTTAAAACTTGCGCCAAAAAAATGTTTGCTGGGTTATTTGAAAGAAAACTAACACAACCAGGAAACAAAGAATAATATGAAAATGTTTCGAGCATAAAAAAGTCGTTGTTCTGTTGTTTACTCTAACACAACTAAAAGCATTTGTATGTTTTTTAAATAATTTAATTGTTAGTTGTTCAAATAATACAAGAAACAAAAAATAAATACAACAACCACTGAGGAATTTCCAAGGATAATTAGTTATTTCGAATTATATTAAAAAAAAAATACAAAATTTTGGAAAACAATTCTTTTAGGAGAAAAAAAAAAACGAAAGAGAAACAAAAAACAATTGTGACAACCTTGTTGTTAGCACTGAATCTAGGGTATCTCTACTTCCGCTTTCCGCTGACATCGATTTGCTAAAAAATATCCTAGCCAAACTGTCTAACCTGGCGCTAACCAATGGTGATTTCTCCGAATGTTCAGATTGATCTGAATTATCTTGTTCTGAGCTTGCCGAACGATTGCTGTAAATGAAAATTAGTTTTTTTGTTTGTTTGTTTGTTTGTGTTTTAAATTATTGTTTAATACAAAAATAAAGAAGATAAAGAAAAAAGTAGAAGAGAAGAATTATATATTTTTTTGAAAATTATAGAAAGAAGTAAGTAAAACAAATTATAATTTAAATTATAAAAACTAAAGCCTTGTTTAAAGTGCTTTTATGTGTTAAATAAACATAAAATATAAGAAACTGCCAATTTGTTTCTGTTTTATTTTTAATTAAGAAAAAATATTGCTTGTTGTATTTTGTTGTTATTTTTTTTTACAAAATTTACAAAAATTTTATTTTAACATTTTCTAAATGTATTTTTTTTTTAATTGTTGTATGTATATATTTTTTTAGGTTACTTTTAAATATTTTTTATTTTATTGGCAGTTTACTTACCTACTGTAGATATGTCTTCGATTTGCTGCTGTTAATGCTGATACATCAAATTCTATCGCTGAATTAGAACGTTTTAATCCATTTTGTTTTTGTAATTTTTTCATTAAATGTTTGGCTTTTCTTTTATGTCGAACGTTGTGTTGGTATAATTTTGAATAAATTTAATATCGAAATGATAATGATGTTAAATTTATTAGTTTATGAAGAGTATGTATGTATTATTTGTAAATATGTTCATTTATTTAGAAGAAAAAGTGGTGAGTTTTTCTTTGGGATTTAATTGGAACAATAATATTATTGTTCTAAGAAATTATTTTATTTTGGATTATATTGTAAAGTTATGTATCCTTTCTAAGCCATAAGAAGTTTATTTTCGGAGTTTATCATTTATTCTCATACAGATTTTGTTACCAATTATCATATTGTAATTAGTCTTTCTACCTTTTGATTGGAATGATATTCAGTTCCAGTTCCGTTCTAGTTAAGTTCTAGTTCTGTTCTAGTTGAGTTCTAGTTCAGTTTGAGTTCATTTCTAGTTGAGTTCTAGTTCAGTTCTAGTTCAGTTCTAGTTCAGTTCTAGTTCAGTTCAGTTCTAGTTTAGTTCTAGTTCAGTTCTAGTTCAGTTCTAGTTAAGTTCTAGTTCAGTTCTAGTTCAGTTCTAGTTCAGTTCTAGTTCAGTTCTAGTTCAGTTCTAGTTCAGTTCTAGTTCAGTTCTAGTTCAGTTCTAGTTCAGTTCTAGTTCAGTTCTAGTTCAGTTCTAGTTCAGTTCTAGTTCAGATCTAGTTAAGTTCTAGTTAAGTTCTAGTTCAGTTCTAGTTCTAGTTCAGTTCTAGTTCAGTTCTAGTTCAATTCTCGCGAGTAAAGTGTTCAGGTCAGTTTTCATGTCGAACAGAAGGTCAATGATAAGTAAGTATTTAGTATGAATAGAACTGCAATGCTGCAATTTTCGTAATAGCACACTTTACAGTCCTTTCGACTTAAAAACAACCGGCGAATCATTCATTATTAAGTATAACCCATTCTTTGTCCCTCCAATGAATAGTTGACCAAAGAGAAAAGTGATTGGGGGAAATGATTCCTACAGTGGGACATTTTGATCGACAGGAATCCAGTGTATCAAAAGAGCACTGGTCAGCGCATTCCGTAGTTGTGTCATATTCAAAGGCGACTGGGTTGTAGAAAAATTAATTTCCATGTGTGGATATCCTGACGAGTAGAGTATTTGACGGTTATTAAAACTTTAAGATCTGAATACAGAAAGAAATGACTTTGCGGGACTACCACTAATGTCATTGACAACTACATTGCATGAATTATGGCTGTTTTGGGCCTAGTTATCACATTGTTGTAAGTTCTTCTCTCTTTCAAAACCAATATTCCCGAACTCACCACTGTTTTCTTTGAATTTCAGAAAATGTAAATAAATTTGTTAAAAACAATTCTTTTTCCATTATTAAATTTTTTGTGTATTCGTTTGACTATTTCAACTCACTTTTCCGATACCGGCGGTCGAACAAACTGATCATGTCCCGTACACGCATTGGCCCTGGCATCGGCTCTCGTCTGCTGTGATGCTTTATTGAATTTAAACATATTGAAATTTTTCTTAACACTGGCCACCTCACAAACGCGTACAATGATTTTGCGGCTGCTCTTGAAGACCGTGTTCAATGTTTTATACACCAAAATCGAAACGGATTTTGAATGATTGTGGACATTGGGGGAAGCACCAACATTGCCATGTAATGGTGTAGGCAATGATTGTTGTTGTTTTAGTTGATGGAAAGCGTGATGATGCTGAAAATCTTGTATAACTTTTGATGATTGTGATCGAGTGATAATTTTTTGATTATTTTGTTGCTGCAGTTGTTGTTTGTTTGGTTGTGATTGGAACTGGTGCTGATGTTGGTTTTGATGATTATTTGATTGCTTTTGTTGGGATAAAGCCGATGTTGCGGTATTTGTTGTGCTAATTGTAGAAGATTTTGTTGTTGCGGTAGATTGTGAACGTTTTTGATAAAGATGTTGTTGTTGCTGTTGCGGCTGTTGTTGAGAATGTTGATTTTGTTGCTGCTGTTGTTGATGCAGTAGTGGTTGTTGTTGCTGTATTGCTGCTGTTTGATGATTATGCTGCTGTTGTTGCTGACGACAGTTGATAATAACTTCCTCAGTGCAGACTGGCTGCAATGGAGGTATCTCACTTGTAATATCCTGTAATTTTTTACATTTTGGATTTTTTTGCATTTTTTGTATTTCATAGATTTTTTTGGTGATTTTCAAGTGGTTTTAAAGTGGTGATGGTGTTTTTATGATTTTTTATCACAGTGTGTTTATTGTAGTTGGTGGTGGAAGTATTTGTTTTTTTATATTAATGTGGGTTGCAGTTGTTTAACACAAAATGTATTTTATTTTTTTTTACAAAAAAGAAACAAAGAAGAAAGAAAAAACAGAAGACAGACAAATATTTTAAAAATATGGACGCATTTACTTAAACATAGAAATAATAATAAAAATCAATGTAAATATTCTTAAAAATTAGGGCAATTTAAATTTAAAGCAGTTTAGTTTATATAAAGTTTTTTTACGTTTGTTTTAGAAGACGCAGTTTATTTTTTAACTATTCATGGTCTCTAAAATGATTTTTTGTTCAAGCTGCAGTAAATTCATTTCTTAACAACAATATATAAAAGCCATGATATAGAATGTCCTTTTATTTTTGAGGGGGTGCAAATGAATTTTGTGACTTTTTTAATGATTTACCATGCCCAACAGTTAAGTTTTGATATTGTTAGTTATCTAGAAATGGTTTAATCATAAAAATACTGACAATCTAGGAAAAGACTTATGGCAAGGTAGTTGCTTGTGGGTGAGTGACTAAAACCATACAACCATCAGTGCTTTATTTAGTCAGTAGTCAACTGTTCATAATACGATTCTCGGTCTGACACAACTTACGAGATTCCATAAAGATATAGATCTTTGATGGATTCAAACTCGGACATCTCTGCTAATGCTATTTCTTAATAGAGACATATAATAAGGAATCTATGGATTGTATTTAAGAACTGCATTTGTCATTTATCTTAATACAATCATCACCGTTTTTACCTTATGATTGCAATGACATTCAATTCAGTTCTAGTTCATTTCTAGTTCAGTTCTAGTTCAGTTCTAGTTCAGTTCTAGTTCAGTTCTAGTTCAGTTTTAGTTCAGTTTTAGTTCAGTTCTAGTTCAGTTCTAGTTCAGTTCTAGTTC
>NC_060950.1:25210066-25344802 GCF_022045245.1 Lucilia cuprina | reverse complement strand
AGTTCTAGTTCAGTTCTAGTTCAGTTCTAGTTCAGTTCTAGTTCAGTTCTATTTCAGTTCTAGTTCAGTTCTAGTTCAGTTCTAGTTCAGTTCTAGTTCAGTTCTAATAAATTCCACATATTAGCATATTAACTTGAAGCTGACATCTTCTTCGATAGAACAGTGTTACGATGCTATAAAGCCCACATTTTCTCAAACGATATTCAACTCTATTTTAATGATGATTTACTCGAGATGTAATAATGTAATAGTAAATCTGAAATTATAACAGCCAACATTTGCTCATCTCATACATTATCTCATAACGTTCAAATAGCATTTTACATATCAAATTTCATTCAAATAAGTAACATACAAATATGAATGATAAGTTATTTAAACAAGTTCATTTGTTTAAATGCTTTCAATAACAAATCAATAAGACATCACAAAAGCAGTTAAATCAAATTTAAATAAACATAAAAAAACTAAACATTTTGAACAAATTTCAAAAAATTACTTTAGTAACATGCAATGTTTTTTTGTTGTTTTTGAAAATGATTTTTGTTACAAATGATAGTTGAGAAAAAAAAAAAATAAATAAAAACTATAACAGCAAATATACATATGTTCAGCCAATAGTAAAATTTGTTTTAAAACTAAAAAACTAAAAATATTTGATTAAAAAGTGCCAATTTGTGTAAATGAAAAATTTGTTGTTAATATTTTCCTAAAAGCTTAAAGATTATTAGGGGAAAATTTATTGAATATATTTTAATAAAATAAGTTTTAGTATTATTGAATTTTGTTTTAAAGTTTGATATTCAAATGTTTCCAATAAATTCTCCCCTTATGATAATACTTTTAGAAAAACTAATTAATATGCCAGAGTGATTTTTTTTGATAATGTTGCATTTTGGAAGATTGATTTTTTACCTACCGCTTTTGCTGTTTTTGTTTGATTGTAGAAATCCTTTTTGGCTGTTAAAAAGCCCTACTTTTTTTAAATACACACACACATTCGTTTTAAATTAATTGTAGTTATAATAGTGTTATTTTTTTGTTGTAATTAGTGCTTTATATTAAAAAATATAATAATTATGAAAAATTCTTTAATTATTAATTAAATGTTTTGTTTTTGTTTAGCATTTAATTATGTGTAATAGAAATTTATTTAATCACAAAAATACAGACGTCATTAACAGGAAATCATGATATCATTATATTTATGATTTTTTGGGAGTTTTTTTTTCCTTAATGACGTCATTGTTATATTTAGTGAAATAAAACAGTCATATAGCATATATGTTATTTTAAAAGATCTTAAGTAACAAATTGTATAGAAGTTTCCAAATTTATTAAGGAATATTTAAAAAAATCTTTATTTGTTTTATGTAACAGAATTTAAAAAATCGTTTATATTTGTCAAGAAACACAAAAAATTATTTTTTGTAAATTTTTCTTGACTACGGTAATGTTTTATAAATGCAACTTAAGTCCTTTCCTATTTTATTTAAGGAAATTATTTTTGTGTTCCCAATAATGACCAGTAGTTTTTTCGTTGATATGTTTTTGAGGAAAGTTTTTTTTAAGAAATTTAATATAACTAATTACTAGTTACATTATTATAATAAATGATTAAGTAATGCTTTAATTTCCCAATTAAGTTTAATAGCTTTTAAATTATTATACATATATTGTTAAACAAAACATTTCCTTTCTAGTTATAACCTCAAAAAGTTATAGATCATAAACTACAATCAGTTATCAAAAGGAGAAAAATTCTATTGACTAGTCGATTCGCTATTTTATGCACTAGGGTAAACCTATTCTATAGTATAGTCTGTGTACTATTTTATAGACTATTCTATCGACTAGTCTTCTTACTATGGACTAATCCATCATTATTTTATGAACTTGTAGATATTCTAGAATTTGGACTAGACTACGAACCTATCCCCTAACTATTCAATTGACTAATGTATGAACTTGCCTATAAAGTCATTAATGGATTAGTCTATCGTCTATAGATTAGTCTTTGAACTCATATCGTAATTAGTTTGTTGGAGGGTCAGTTGACTAATCCTTTGTTTACCCTATAGGCCAGTATATGCACTAAATTATGGAGTAGTCTATTGACTAGTCGATTGGTTATTGTGGATAAATAGCTTTACAATAGCTTTACTTATTCTATGAACTATGATGTGGCTGGGCCGTTGACTTTTGAATACCCTATGGATAAGACAATTGCTTATTCTATAAACTACCCAATGTAGTAGTCAATTTACTACTTAATATATGAACTTGTCTATTGACTAGTCAATATTCTGTGGACTAGTCGATTAAATCTTCTATCGTTCTGCCTATAGATTAGCCTTTAAACTTTGTACTAACTAGTCTATATTCTATGAACTTATCATATTAATATTCTATAGACTAGGATTCTTTGTCTATGGTGAAGTCTATGAATGTCGAAAGATTAACGAGAGCACCTGCCTTGACGGCCTTATCTCACGGTGGTCTTTTGCATCCACTGGGTAGACTAGAGACGGTCTACCATGCGCCCCTGAATACCTCTATGAAGAACTCAGGTAGCATGGATATCCGGTCCATGTACAAGCACTTTGTTGAAGTACTCGAGCTGTCTAATCTCTTGCCATAGCAGCCCCGTTGCGGAATGACGGGCCGCATAGGATTAAATCCGCGTCCCCGACAAGGAAAAAGCAACCACTGGACTATCTGCAATCTCCATCATCTAATTACCCATTCCAGTGCATTCCTTAACCTACTAAAGCCCGTGCGACCACACTACTGAGATGGCTCTGTTGTTTTGGCAACAGCACCTAGAGACATATTTGGTAGTCCGAAATACCCAACAAAATGGATCAGGATCCCTCTTTTATGAACCGATCAATGTAACAAAGGAAGTAGGAATTTCCAAAGTCAATGAAATCCAATAATTGCCTCGACAAATAGTCGAGCATCATGTATCAATATATCCTGTTGGGATGGCAACAGCACCAAAGAACTTCCCCGAAGCCTAAAAAGGCATACTAAATCAGTACTAATCTTCAGTATATGAAGACTTTCCCAATCTTTCACCAATTTTAGCATCAGTTCCATTTCCATGATCATAAAGATTGATCTACGGGATGACATGTAACCACTACACGGGTTTAGGATTCCAGCATATGCTACTTTGTACACTGACCTGTTCGAAGAGAGATTTATACAACCCATTATGTATTGTATATATCCCCCGGGGGGAAGGGGGTTGGTAAAGTCTATGTAGTGTGCTCATTGATTAGACACTTGAATATGGACTAGTCCGTGGGCTAGTCTGTCGACTAGAGATTGAATATTCTATGAACCAGCCAATGGTTTTTCACTGCTACTGGCTGGATCTAATACTTTACAATACTACATCTGACAAGTAAAGTGGTTCGATTAAAATATAGTCTGATCAACTCTACTTAACTCTTCGCGTGCTGGAAACTACCACGTTAACCAAACAACGAGTCAATGCTCTAGTTTATACACTAGTCTATGAACTAATCAACGAGCTGGATATTTGTACTTATGATATTACAAACAATAGTTGAAGAATAACACAGATGACTACCTCCTACAACAAGTACATATGTAACTTAGATACATAAACATACATACGTACACACATGGATAATTCTATAAACATTCATTATAGTTCCATTAGGTGGATATGTTTCTTTTTTTTACATTTTAAGTGCTTTAAGCTTTTACTTTATATATCTATATTATGTTAAAATATTAACTTACAACAAAACATACATATGTTTGTAAATTAATAAAATTTACACATAATTTCACTTCAGCTACATAATCTCATTTCTTTTTCCTGTCAAATGTCATATGCAGACACACACATATATGAGTTTTCAAGAAAGCCTCAATAATCTTATAATTTATATTGTTAACTTTCAACTAAAAATAAAAGTCATCAGTTAAGTTGCTGATACATAAAATATAATTTAAACATCATTGTTTATTTTTACATTCAATCAAAAATAATAAATTCTTTACTCCCGCGCCCTTTGTATGGATATTATAAATTTCATGTTTAACATAAATGACAGAAAAATATCTATGTATTTGTATGGATGTTGAACAATAAAAATGCGTTAAAACAAAATTTAAGTTAATTTGCTTAGACTTTTTTCGAATGTGGTTGGGGCCTATACCAACTACAGCCCCAAAATGTGTTGAATATTGTAAATATATAGATATTAGAACAATATCAGGAGAGGGAAATAAAATCAAAACAAAGCCAAACAGAGAAGGAAATGAAAAACAGCCGTTATATTTATTGACATGAGGTATTTCTTTTGAAATGTACGCAGAGAATAAAGAAGTATAAAAAATATACATAAATTTTTTGCACGTGGAACCTGAATGGCATTTGAGGTGAACAAGTGTTCGTGATATATTCTAAATGAGTCAAAACATTTCAAATATTCGTTGCCTTACAGAGAGCCCCAATTAGTTAACCAAAAATTTACTTGTGTCTGCAATTGATATTAGCTGTACTAGTTATCGTTATTTAATTAAATTTCTTTGAAATCCGATGAAAATAATCATTTCATTTAGAAATAGCTTGGGAATTTCTGGATTTTCAAACACACACATATTTACGTACATTTAAGTAAATATGTATTTGTTTTTAAATAAATAATATTTATGTATGTTAAAATGTTAAACATTAAATAACAATTTTATATTTGTATCTGTTTTACGCATGTATTTGCTTTATGTATTTGTAAAAGTATATGTATAAATGATTGGTACATGTTTTCATCAATTTGTTGATATTTGTATTTGAAAGATAAATATTTATATATTTGAAAAGTGCGACCGTAAATGAACGAAAACAGACACTCTACACTAGTTTGATTTTAAACTTGGAGTAGAATATGTAACGATGTAGCCCTTATAACCCACTACGAAATACTCAATAGGATAGACTACATTGTAGTCTATAGGATAGACTTTATTGTAGTCTATAGGATAGACTAGAATAGACTAGACTAGAATAGACTAGATTGTAGTCTATCGGATGGACTACATGGTAGTCTATAGGAAAGACTACATTGTAGTCTATAGAATAGACTACATTGTAGTCTATAGAATAGACTACATTGTCGTCTATAGAATAGACTACATTGTAGTCTGTAGAATTGTCTATAGGGTAGACTACATTGTAGTATATAGGATAGACTACATTGTAGTCTATAAAATAGACTACATTGTAGTCTATAAAATAGACTACATTGTAGTCTATAAAATAGACTACATTGTAGTCTATAAAATAGACTACATTGTAGTCTATAAAATAGACTACATAGTAGTCTATAAAATAGACTACATTGTAGTCTATAGAATAGACTACATTGTAATAAGTATGTGTGTAGTCATAAGTTAAGAAAATTATAATCGATTGTAAAATTTACCTATAAACTTTAAAATTATTTGAGACACAAATATCAATGTTAACTCATCAGATGAGTAATCTATTTTTAAGAGGTTATAAATAATAGACCCAGAGAACATTGTTATATTCAAATAATTCCCTTAATTTCCTTAAAGTTTAATATACATATTTATTTGTGTATGTTCAATAAAAATTAAATGCTGGATAATTTAAAAATATCATTTCTCATTTTTGTCCTTAAGTCGATATTTAAAAATTTTGGTCAAAGGATAAAAATGTCCCTAAAAATGCAAAAAACACCTCTTTATTCCTTGACATAACAAAGTAATGTTAAAGAAGACATACTAAATACACATTAACGGATATTTATCACAGACAATTATTATATAAATATAAATCTATCCTACCCATTTTATCGGGATCAAATTTGCTCCTATCTCTCATATAAAACCTCTTTCAGAAAATTTGTTTTTCTTAAATAAATCAGAATCAAGGTTCCAAATATATGCTTTATTATGAAAAAATATATCACATTTAATATTCATAACTGGTGTAGGGTATCATAAGGATATAGAGTAGTGCGGGAGCTCAGATTAGAGATAATTCAAGTTTCTCAATTTAAGTTTCTTATGAGGTAACATAAGACCCATCTAAAAGCACTATTGCAATTGTACTACCCAAATGTCCGCCAACCATCATGAAATGTAGCAATCTAACTCGATTCGAAAGAAAACCATTTCGAATTTGTATGTTAAATACATTGTTTCGAAAACTTTTTCTTTCGAATCGATATACGGAGTAACCTCAGTGCTTTTAAAATCAATATAATTTTGTTGTGCTTTGTTCATTAAAAATGATTATGAACACAAAAGCCCTATTAGTGGTGTTTAATTATATGTGTTCGATGTGAAATCAAGTCCAGTCGATAAGCCGATAGATTTAATCGGTTCAAAAAATGATTTTAAGTCAATGAAAAACATATCTAATGTCATTCTAGGCCTTTCGCAAATCATTGATTTATAGTCGGGAATGCACAATTATAATTTTTCAATAGTTTTAACAGAGATTTTAATTTATACAAATTAAGCCTTTTTCTATTTTTAAATTTAAGCCTTTTATCCTTTTATAACCTATTTTTATGTCGGATTTAGGGTTTTATTTCTAAAACTCCTGGCAACATTGGGTAAAACAAAATCATCAAAAACTACACGGCGAATTGTTTATTAGAAACTATAAATATTTATCATACGTAGTGTATGTCTAAAACAAAAACATCAAAAACTACACGGCGAAATATTTATCATACGTAGTGTATGTCTATTTTATTTTAAGTGCAGTTAAGGCAAAAACAGTTAAAGACAGTTTATCAATTTATACTATATTAAATCACATTGTCTTAGAGTTTTTCACTTGAATGAACATATGTTTCCAGATAAAGACATTATAATCTTGTATCTGAGTGAGTAATCTTGTATATGAGTGGTTAAAATTCTAATATTTAACTACATACACAATAAATACAACAATATTATACACACTACTCGAACTATTCATGGCAGACAATAGTATGATGTACTAGGATTTTACATTATTAACGGGTGTTTGATTTTAAGTTTAGAGTTTATAAAATTTATAATTGTTCACGGTCATAAGCAGCTTAGAGAATTACTTGGATTACTTAAGAGATCGATAATAAAGTTAATTAAACTACATTGTAGTCTATTGGATAGACTACATTGTAGTCTATAGGAAAGACTACATTGTAGTCTATTGGATAGTCTACATTGTAGTCTATAGGAAAGACTACATTGTAGTCTATTGGATAGACTACATTGTAGTCTATTGGATAGATTACATTGTAGTCTATTGGATAGACTATATTGTAGTCAATAGGATAGACTACATTGTAGTCTTTAGGATAGACTACATTGTGGTCTATCCTAAAGACTAAAGAGGATAGACTACATTGTAGTCTAGATAATAGACTACATTATAGTCTATAGGATAGACTACAATGTAGTCTAGAGAATAGACTACATTATAGTCTATAGGATAGACTACATTGTAGTCTTAGGATAGACTACAAAGTATATAATGAACTTCTTTACTTCTAGACTACGATGTACTTTACTCATAAACTTAATATCCTTCCTAAACTGATTGGTGTAGAGTACAAAAAACCAATAAAAATACAACGTTTATACGGTAAATATTGGATTTAGCCTGTTATTGTATTTATTATTTGTGTTGTGGTTAGGTTGAATTATTGTTATTATTTTCTGTTTGCCAATAGTTGTTTTTTATTTTGTTTTTATTGATTTTTTGTTAATATATCAAAGAGCGAAAAAAAGTATTACAAAACTATGTAGTATAAGGTTTAAGATTAAATAGTGATTATGCTAAGTAAATATTATAGAAGGCTTTTATGTTGCCACATTGCTATTAGAAGTTAAGTTCACATAGATAGGAAAGAAAGGCTCACGATCGATAATCAGCCTATAGTTCGACAGCCAAATAACTTATATCGTAGGTTTAGATTTTCTAGAAATTGCGTACACAAATATCCCGTCTCGTGATACGCCATCGAATAAATATACATATGTATATGTATGTGTACTTTTGTAGGTCAATCTCTAATATGTGTTATGACTATTAAAATCGGGATTTCTCTAAGAAGCTCATTTGAAAAACCTCTGAATTTATTGATGTCTAATGAAAGTACAACAAACTTTTTATTATCCTTTAAAATTCCGTCGTCATCAATTACCTGCCTAAGAAATGTACTTTTAAATGTTTGTAATTTATATTGAACAGAAAAATAAATGTTTTTTCTAATCTAAAACGTTTTGGGTTACAAATTATATACGACATTTTCGGATCAATCTTGTTTATAAATAAACAATTTATTGTCTGTGTCTTTTGCTGATTGTTTTTTTTTGCATTTTTTCCTGATGAATTTGTAACAAATATTGTGATTGTATTGATTTGTGTTTAATTTTTTGTGTTCTTTTTCGTTTTTTTTTCGTTCTTCTCCTTTTCTAATATAGTTGGCTGTTCGATTTTCAAGGTTTAACTCTATACCTAGCAGTTCTGGGTGATTATTGATTGAGAGTTCCAATAATGACTGTAAGTAATAGTCATAAGAAGAAAAATAACTGTTTAAAGTGAAAAAGAACTAATTAAGAGTTAATTGGATCATTCTTTGATTACCAGTAGTTCGTAAAGTAACCAATTGCCTTAAATTTACACTGCAAGAAAATACCTCCAAATTATTAAATTTTAATTTGTAAAAATTACTTACTTTTATTACTTGTAAAACTGTTGGGTTTTTTTAAAGACGGGGGACGAAACTCGATATGTGAATGAGTGCTTGTATTTAATTGAATGATTTATTAAAGTCGATTTAGTTAATATTCTTTTAAAATACCACAAAAAATAAAGGAAATGTAGACTTCTCATCGCCAATCCCTTTTGGTGTTCTATTCGTCTTGTTTTAAGAAATTGTTCATACAAATTTGACTTTTATAAGTATTTAAATATGATAGACAGGTGGACAGAAGAAAGAAAGCAACACACGAAGGGAGACATCAGACGAACAGGTCAAATATGTCAGAACAGTCAAATAGACAAGATAATAGCAACAATAACAATAGCAATAAAACCAATAATAACAACATTAGTTGTTAAACAAAGAAAAAATTACTTATAACAAGAAAGTGATAATATAATTTACGCGTGACTAATGACTAAAAACAGTAAATGATGTATTGTTACTATTTTATTGGTCTTCTTTATGTTCGAAAACCTACAAGTGTTAATATTTTTCATGTGTAGAATACAATCTATATAATTTTTTTACCTTTCATGTTCTTATTAGTTTAATAGTAAAGTGTTTATGGATTTGTTTTTAGACGACATTTATCACTAATCCATTGAGTGGACATGTGTTATGACATTTGTTTGAGTATGTTTAAAACCAAACTGTTTAACAATTTCAATTTCAATGTATTATTGTATATGACAATTAGATTTTAACATTTTAGTGTAATAGATATGGCAGGAGAAATGACATTGATCTATGTAATTACCAATCATCAAGGTAAAGAAAGATATTTAAAAAAATATATATAAAAGTTTTTGTAAAATTGTCATCATTGTATTAAATAGAAAGAATTGTTGCAGTAATAGGATAAGTCATAAAATAAATTAATTGAACAAAAAAAGTTTTCATAGTTTCGACGAAATGAGAATTATATTAAATTTATATTTTTAATATATATTTCTTACATATATCAAATCGCTTTAAAAATCATTTAATCAACATTTATTCTTAAGATTTTTTAGGACTTGAAAGTTATGCAAACGCTTTGGGATACCAGGAGTGTACATTTTAACTTCAATGGTATTGTCTGAATGTCCTATTGGGCGATATTTGCAGATAATATATATAATCACCAGGGCAAGGATTTCTATGCAAATGCATGTTTGTAGTCAGTAACTCAAAATAACTTTTAACTAGTTTTCTTTTCAAATCAAAGAATTTACTACAAAATGGCATCGATTTGTTGTTGCACATTTTTGCATATTTTGTTATAAATGTATAAATTGCAAATGCATGTTTGTAGTCAGTAATCCGAAATAACTTTTAACTGGTTTTCTTTTCGAATCAAAGAATTCACTACAAAATAACATCGACTTGTTGTTGCATATTTTGTTATAAATGCATACGTTGCATATTTTGCTTTAAATTGCATATATTTCGCATATTTTCAACATTTTTATAGCATATTTTGGATATTTTTTAATTTTTCGAAAACATTTTTTTGTTTTCTCTGTATTTCATATTTTTACGACAAATTTGGTATATATATACTTAGATTTTTTTTAAATAAATATTAACAAATTTCGATGTAACAATATGAAATACAATTTCTATGAAATACCATTTTTATGTAGTTTTTAAAACCACAATAGTATTTTGAGTTTCTTCTGCTAATTGTAACGTCCAAAAAAAATTGGCCCATCGATTCAGTATCTATTTCTGAGCCTGTCCATCCATATATCCATATAAAAAGATAACTTGATGAAATTTTGTTAGATCTCTCTTACGTCCATAATTCGCTTAAAAGCATTAATCGAACGATAAAATTCGGAAGAAATATATTTAATACAAAAATACATAAAACAGTAATTAATTTATATTTGTCTATTTTTCTATTAATAATATGAACCTTCACAAGGAAATATCTTTTGGTGCGTATTTTTTACATGTTTGGTGCATATATTACCATTTTATAGTTCATATTATAAGCGCATATTTTTAATTGTTTAGTACATGAAGATCTTTGCCTTGATAATCACTAATATCTGAATCTGAAACGTATAAATCTTTAAAACAAATTATTTTATCAAAAAATCCAATTCCGTTAATATTGTAAACAATTGAGAGTATCAATTGCGATTAATTGAAAATTTTGAACCTTATCATTCTAAGTAAAGAGATCAAAGTACGAATTCCATCGACAAATTTGTACAATTGGAGAAATAATTCATATAATTCCAATGGCGAATTTAATCTATTAAAGGAATAGCAGTGATAATCAATCATAAAAGCTTCTTTATGGAAGTGTACTTGGCATATAGTCCAGAATTCCACTTTTTCAGAGAAATCGCCCTCCACTACTGGGTCATGTTACCTTTATGAACTTCCACTTATATTAGTGTGATTGAAATTTCAGGGTAAAGAAGTAAAACCATTATCTTTAGTCTTTTCTATAAACCAGTAGTGTCGAACGTATCCTCCATCTTTTCTTAGAATACCTTCATTATCTGGTACTATGGGAGATAATGATATCACCCAGGCCAGAGTTTCATACTTTGACTTTTATCGGTTATTGGAGAGGTCTCTTCGGTGTGTACGTGGTGTCTCAAAATCACGTATGAGTATGTTGATTCAAAGACTGATATATACAAGTGTTTTGGTGTTCTTAACACTTTGAAAAAGTTAGGTATCTCTTACTTTAAAATCCCTTATTATATGTTGATGAATTGTGAATTTGTCAATTGTGTATATTGCCCTTTCTGTAAGGGGGTTGGATTAACTCTGGAAATTCTTACATCCTTTTTTATTCCATTTTGATATAACGAAAATATATTTGTCCAATTCACAATCGACGTCGTAATGTTGTAGCGTTGTATGTCATAAAAACTTAAAATAATAAAAATATTTTGACATACTACGATAGAACCATACAACACCGATTGTGAATTGCACAATTGATTTATTGCTGTTGTAAATTCAACAGAACCTTCTAATTTGGTTACGCGGACTTTAAAAATTTAAAAATATGCTTGGCTATTTACATCCTTGGATTCCTGTTGTTGTTCCATCTCCGATATCATGTCAGAGACATAATGATAGTTAGTTAGTTAGTTAGTTTGAAAGGAGGATGTATACACATCAAATCCGAAGAAATACACCTAGGCCTCTATCGGGCCTGTTGTGCGCTCCTTAACCAGTGCCACGGGTGGGAATCGAACCCACCACCTCCGGTCTACCAGACTAGAACACTAACCACTAACCTACCGGAGGCCACAGACATAATGATACAACAGGTGCATTGTTGGGGTTTGTTGGAACTCGAGTTGGATCTTATGCTGTCTGTCATTCCGATCTCTTGACAAGAGATTAGAAGATAATGATTTGCGGAAAAGTGGTAGTACATGGCTCAGAGTTTGAGTCTGCCACTTGAGAGTTCTTTATTGTAATTACTAGGAGTATTCACAATCCATTGGATGTAAATGGTAACTAGCCAACTACCGAAAGTCAACTAAATACATACAAATTTAAAACAAATAAGACGTTATAGCCAGGCGAGACTGACCCTACACCTTTTGCAAAAATAAAATGTGATTTAGTTTTTATAATAAAGCATTAGGTTGAATTATACCTTGCCTCAGATATACTTAAGCAATATACTGTAGAATAAAATTGTGTACATTTAAGTCAAAATTTGAAGGGGGCTTTTTATAGGGGCTAGGGTCAAAAGAGGCTCTATAATTATAAAGTTCATGAGGGTCATAAAGGCTAATGTAGAACCTGGTTTTGCTATTTATCGAGAAATGAGAATATTAAACATGATTATGAACTTCAAAGCCCTATTCGGTGGTTTTAGTTGTATGGGGGCTAGGAGAAATAATGGAATGATATTAACCATTTTCAATAGGCTTCGTCTACGGTATCATAAAATATCTTGTGTCAAATTTCATTGAATTATCTCCAAAATTGCGACCTGCAGTTTGAATACTAGGTTAAGAAGCCCTATTCGGGAGTTCAGTTATATGGGGGCTATTTGAAATAATAGACCTATCTTAACCATTTTCAATAGGCTTCATCCGTGAGGCGATAAAAGATCATGTACCAAATTTCATTTATTCTTCAAAATTGCGACCTGTAGTTTGATTACAATGTTTACATGGACGGACGGACAGACTCAGAAAATGTTTCTATGCCCCACTAAAATTGAGTAGGGTGTAAAAAATTCGGTGTTAGATATTACCTTAAATATTAAAAATAGTTTAAAATGTTTGAAACATCCTTAAAATTCCTAAAATATATGTATGTATATATTGCTACATATATTGCTATCTAATTAGCTTGAATGACAATATCGACCTATCATCCTTTTCCGTCACTGTAATCAAATTTCTATTGTCTTTTCAATAAACCAAATAATTATACATTACTAGAACATAAAATCAATATAAATGTAATTTTCACTTCAAAGGAAAAAATTACGAAAAGGAAAACATATATAAAATTATTTTATTGATTCAAAGCCAAAAACGCCAATATAATTAAACAAGGTACTACTTGACAATTTAACTGTCAAAATTAAAAGTAAACATACAAAAATTATATTTTTCGACATGTAGTATTATTTTGTCTAAAAAAATTGCGTTTTAATATAAAGAAAATTCTTATTTGTTATTATGTATTACTAATTTAACAATTTACTTTTAATGCCAAAATAAATTGTTAATTCATATTACTGCTGACGGTCAAAGTAAATGATGAGAAATTAATAAAAAACATAGTACTCAATTCTCTATCGTGTTAACTTTCAGTAAAAAAATTTAATAATATTATGATAACATGCCATAAATCAAGTAAAATAAATACCCATTCTACGATAAAGGTGTTATTTATTAAATGATATAATTATAATGATTGGTCAACAATTTCTAAAACACTCTACAAGAGATTTTGAGCAAATATTTAGTTATACTTAAATACGTTTTTTATTTGTTTAATACGTTATAAAATCAAAACAACTCCAATGATCTCAGTAAAACAAGAATCTTCAAAGAAGCGAAATAGAAGTAGAATTTACTCCATGGAAGTACGGAAAAAGATGATTTCAACACTGGCTTGCTATAGGAGGTTTGTCCTTTTTATTTGATTACAAATTCACTACATCTGAAGTCATTCTCAAACTTCGTTTTATTTTTGCTAGGATTTTATAAACGGTACCTATACGTATACGTGTTATTATTTATTGATATTACAAATAAGTATTAAGTATACGTCTCATTTAGAGAAAATCTTATCGGTTTTTTAAAGTTTAGGTTGGTTCAAAAATGTCGATCGTTTCATAAAAAGATTGCAGCGCAACATACAAAACATGCTCTGGGTGCCAGAGGGATTGCTTTAAATGCAATTGCGGATAAACTGTTTCTCTTCTCGGCAAAAGGGACTCGATCGCTAGTTAACCGTACATTTTTATGTGATCATCTACGATACAACTACATCTTCTTAAATCTCTAGTAATGATGGAGCTTTCACAAGTGCTTTAGTCTTAATTGCGATTTCATGCAGCAAAACAGGCCAGATGATTGTCTATGATGAGCTGTTCGACGCAGATATTATTGATTAAGTTCATTTTCATTGACCTTCTGCATTAGCTAGGTTAAAAATGAAACTGTTTAACACTTTCTTTGTCGGTGGCATACTTAATCTAATATAAGATTGGCCACTAGATCTATTTGACGGAAATCTCTCGTATAAATGTTCCAAATATAAATGATGTTGTTTCATGATATCCATGATCGTTATGTCACAGCTAAAAGAGTCATACTCATGGATTTAACGGAATTACGGATAAACTGTTTCTCTTCTCGATGAAAGGGACTCGATCGTTAGTAAAACATACATTTTTATGTGATCATCTATGATACAACTCATCATGTGGCAAAACAGGCCACATGATGAGCTTTTCAACGTAGATATCATTGATTAAGCTCATTTTCATTGACCTTCTGAAATAGCGAGGTTAAAAATGAAACCGTTTAACACTTTCTTTGTCGGTGGCATACTTAATCTGATATAAGATTGACCATTAGATCTACTTGCCGGAAATCATTATATCCATGAACGTTATGTCACACCAAAAAGAGTCATAGTATTCATGGACTTAACGTCTTCCTTCTAAATTCTCATAATATAAATGTACTTTATGACACTTTTGTAACAAAAAGATATGGGAAAATTCATTTTGGCTTTAAGACAATTTCACTCTTATGCTGGCATTTGAAACCAAATTTTAAACTAATTCATCTAAAGATCGACAGGGTTTGTTTTATGTATGAGTTTTTAACTTTTGATAAAAAGAATAATTCCTTTTTTAAGAAAAAAAAGTTGAATTAACTCAAAAACCAATAATCACAAGTCATTGGTTAAATGATTTCAAGGTCAAGGTATAAATGTACCTACATTCACACAAAACATGTACTTTTTTATTCCAATAACCCGATTGTATAGTAGGATTAGCTAAGCCTATTAGGAGGGTTCATGTAATTCACACAGAAAAAGAGGACATATAGAAAAGTAACAAAATTGATACAATCCGTTGTCAAAAGTTACCTTATTGTGTTAGTTAATATTTAGACAGTGGATGTGTGTAAATTTTAAATAACATCCAGTTATCATTTTGACAACTTATCGTTGTTATTGCAACGATGCTTTGTTGTCATTTTTATTACTCTTTGTTTGATTTCGATAATACGGTAACATTCTCTTTCACAACAAAGCGTTGTCATTTTGATAAGACATTGTTTAACATTTTTCTAGTTAGCCACTGCTAGTCGTAAATCGAATCTATGTGTGTTTATGATTTGATGTTATTGAATAATATGGCATCAAGCTTGTTTTCCCCCTCTGTATAGTATAATTGAGGCCTATTGTAACAGAATCTTTAAGTAAGTTAGTAAGATGTAATGAATGTAGTAATTGAATATATAACTACATCTTTGTAAGGTTAACTGTAAGTAAGTAGTGTTTAAAAGCCATCCTAATGTGTGTTAACACTAGAATAACTAAAAAAAACAACTACAAATTGTTCTATGGTATTAAATAAATGTGTTGAGAACACACAAAAACTAAATACAAAGCTAAACGAGAAAATCGTAATAAAGAAAACAACTATAATATTATGGTAGAAAAAAACAAAAATAAAAGAGAAAATTAATTGTACGGGCGTTTTTAGTTCTTGTTTCTTTTATAATTATTTTGTAGGTTCAAAGAAGGGATTAACAATTAAACAAGTGTTAAATAAGTGAAAATAAATTAAATGTAAACTAAAACTAGATTTAATGGAAAATTTTAGTCGATGAAGGACAATTAAATAATGTCATCATTTTAACATTAAAATGGTGTTTATCATTTTTAACAGAATGTAATCGTTTTAAGTAGACACCATTAAAAAAATAATTTATATGGGAGTAATAATTTGTTTTTGTTTTCGAACTCAACAGATCTTTTGTGTTTAAACAATATACTTGTAGTTTTATTTTAAACACTATTTTTTTCAATTTGAGCCTTTTTTTGTGTTAAACTTGTATTACTTTCCTGTTCTTCATTAGCTTCTTTTACTCCCTTAGGAATACGCATTACAATTTGTTTTAAGTACTCGCTTGTATGAGGGTTGTATAATAGGAACCGCCTTTTTCTGTCTGGTTGAAATTGTCAAATGGGTGGAATTGCTAAATAAAGTAAATAAATTTATCCAGCCCTTGAAAAATTGCATAGTTTTCTGTTTTTTTTTTTTTAAATTATTAAATTAATTTTGTTGTTTGTTTTTATTGAACTTGTTTCATTTAACAAATTTAAAATCATTCATCACGAATCATTGATTCATTCAAGAGAAGATAATTAATCTCTTGTTGTAACAAATAAAGATTTACATTGAAAAGTAAGGTGTTAAAATTCCAGGAAAAACTTTACTTTCTTTTACTCTTTGCTCCATTAATAAATTACTTTTTGGATTAGTTTTTACACAAAAAATATCAATTTTTTTTTTAAATACTGATATCAACAATGACCGGACCGGTTATCCGATATAGTGCTTAGTTAAGTAGTTTGAAAGGAAGATGTACATATATACATCAAATCCGAAGAAATACACCTAGGCCTCTATCGGACCTGTTGTGCGTTCCTTAACCAGCAGAGATACAAGCCGATGCAATCTTTTCAATCTTTTACAATTTCATTTGAAACAAGTAAGAAATTATAGTCGGGCGATGCCGAATTATACCTTGCCTTAGCTATACCTATAAATATAAAATTGTGGATATTTAAGTGAAATTTTGATGGGGCTTTTCATAGGGGCTAGGATCATATGGGGCCCTATAATTATAGTATTCGTGAGGGTCATTAAGTCTAGTATAGAAGTTGATTTTGAAGCCTGCCTTGAAGGCCTTATCTCACAGTGGTCTTTTTCATTCACTGGGTAGACTTGAGAACGGTCTACCATCGCCCCTTTGTTCTTTAATGAAGAACGCAGGTGACAATTTTTGTACATTGGTTCTGACACAAGTACTTTGCTGGAGTACTCAAGTTATCTAATCTCTTGACCATTGTATGGCATCTGTTGATTCGGCAACAGCACCTAGAGACGTAACGGGTAGACTGAAGTACGATTCTTCAATAAGCCATAGGCATTGTTCTTACTCACAGGTTCACACTGTGGTAATTCTGATATGAACAGAGTAAACTTTGAACATATCTGGACAAGGAAGGAATATTCAATGGTATCATTTGTATATGATACCTTTCATCCATCATTCAACCCAACACACATCTCATTTATACGAGACATTTATAAGAGAAAAACATACGGCACATTTATTATAGGTAGACGGGTGGGTGAGGCCCGACGTACCCCATATTCACCCCGTACCATATACAATTAATACCAACTCATTTCCAACGCTTAGTCCCACAGTCACTCAACTGTGGTGTATCTGTTGTTTTCGGCAACAGCACCGAACTTATCCCGAAATATTGACTATTATCATGCATCAGTCTTTTAACCGCCGAATTTGGATTTAAACCACAGCCACTACGTGGATCCCGAAGGAACCTGAACCAACTGACCTGCAAGGACATAGTCCTGCGGGCAACTGGCCACCCGTAGTACCAGATTATGCGGTACTCTGGTCTGACCTCTGGCAATCTTTGCAAGGACTAAGCCAATCAGTAAACTGTAACCAATGTTTCAGTCCCGGCCAGACTGGAGGTATTGGCCACCTCCTTATACCCCGGGATTGCAATAACACCAAGGCGGAGGTGTCGCCAAGGTAACATGCCCGCGGGGGGAAGACAGACGAACGTACTGACTCAGAAAATGATTCTAAACCGATTGGTATACTCCAAGGTGTGTATATGACCAACATTATTGTGCTTTACAAACATCAGCACAAACCCAATATACCTTCCCCACTAAAGTGGTGTAGGGTATGTACCCTTATTAAAAGAACTATTTCTATTATAAAATACTATTAACCATAAATTTTATAAATAATGGATTATAAAAGATGTGGATCGACACTTCTCCTGTTGGGTATAAAAAATTCAACATAACCTCGTTCATTATGTTTTACACACATTTTCTATTGTTTTTAAACTTAACATCCATGCTATTTGTATTCCACTTACAACTGTACCGAAAAACTTGACCCAGATAGGTGAATTAATGACTTTAAGTATTGTGTGCTGTGTGTGTATACACCATTGAAATGATGTTGCAAAAGCGGCAGGTGTTGCAAATACGAAAATGTTGTTAACAAAACTAAAATAAAAGTGTTTTAATGGTCTAACTAACATTTTGTCAATAATGACGTGAATGAATACCTAAGTGCGAATACAATGTGTATAAAACTGTTTTTACTGGAAACTAAAAATGTCCAAACAGGTGTTGAACATTAAAATAGGGGGAACAAACAACAAGAAGTAGAAGACAATTTGAAAACATACACTTTTTTATAGCTGCACAAGTTTACATGTTTAAGAGAGAGAAAAAAACAACATTTTATTGTTAATAACTTTTTGTTTTTGTTGCACTTAAACACTTTAATCAAATTTAGCACTTAATTTTTTGTTTGCTAACTATTTGCTTGTATATTTTCTTTGCAAATTTCATAAATATTTAAATTTAAATTTCCTATTTCCTGTTTCCTTAATAACGTCGTTAAATTACGCGAATATTAGTTTTAACTTGCTTGTGTTATTATGTGTATATTTCCGCAATAAAATTTCAATCATTAAATATTTATTTTTTTATTAACACAAATTTAACATAATTTATATTTTTATTTAAATTAAAAATTGGATTTCTTTTGCACACTTTTTGTTATAAATTCTTATGAATTCATTTCATATTTTTTTCTTTTGTTTCTTTGAATTTTGATTATTTTTTTAATTTTTTTTCTTTTGAAGGGTTTCAGTGTTGTTATTTTTTGTAATAAACGCGTTTCGCGTATTTTTTTCTTCTTGTCGTCTATATTTATTTTTATTTAGTTGAAATTATAATAAAAAAATAGTTTGCATTAATTTCTGTTTCTTCACTTAATGTTTTACGATCTACGTTTCATTTAACAATGAAGTAAAATTTCACGAAAATTAAACATACAAGTTACACGACACACTACAAATGTACAAACGTTCTACAGTTTGACACAAAATGTAGACACGCATACACACAAACGTGTACACTAATACACAGGGGAAATTGTCAGTAGATGGGGGCGGGAGGGTTGTGAGTGGTGATGTGTGAGTGTATAGAAAAACACTAATTTTTAAATGTATTTATGTATTGTGTGTATATAATTTTCTATTTTTTTCGCTATACTTAATGCAAAGGTACAGAATTGTAAAGGAGTTAAATCTTAAAAAAAAATAAAAATATTTTACGAGGCAAATTAATTAGAAATTTCAGAGAAATTTAAATAATGCAAAAGATTGGTAAGGCTTTTTAAACAATTTATTAACAACAAAATAAAATTTTAACAATCGATAAATGTCGATTTGATAGATAAATTGTTGCTCATATAGAACTCGCATATCTCAGAAAATATAACAGCTGGAATCCTCAAGCATTTTTATGGACAAATTTGATATAAATATGAATATATATGGGGCATCCGCTAGCCGTTATATACCATATAAATGATATATAACTGTTAGATTCCTCAAATTTTGTCATTAGGGGTTTTGAGCTTCCCATAAGAATTAAATACTAGAAATTTTTAGAACTAAATTTTTACAAAAAAAAAATTTAAAATCGTTCTGAACATATCCTGGAGAAAAGGTGAACTTTCATATGACCTCACATATGAGCATTATACAAAAAAGGAAACTATAACAGTCAGAATATTCAAATTTTGCACAATGAACTTTAACATCTTTAACATCTGAATATATTGGGGGTGAAGGTTGATGTTTCGACATCAAAGCGCACATTTAAGTTATAATTTGTGAAACTAGCAAAAAAAGGGGCGTATATCTGGAAAGTTTAACTACTAGAATCTCAAAATATTTCACAAAGAACTTTAGAATATATCTAAACATTATACAAAAAACGGGCAATAAAAGGACTTGGAACCTCTCATATGAATATAATATAAATATTCTTGTTCTGAAAAGTTATGTGAAAATTTGGGTAATAAATTAGAGATCTAGCTTTTGGAGGTAACATTGCGCCTGGAGAACGCTTGTTGTGCATTGTTTTTCACGTATAATATGAAAAAAATTTTCGTCTAATGTTCAGTTTTTGAAAACTTGTCGTTTCGCAATCAATGTTTCTCAGAAATGTAATATCTGAAATAAGATCGATTTCAAGATTTTTGATCCTATTTTAACGAAGGCTAGCAATGACAGAGAAAATGTCACACCGTTTTCTTAGCCTCTCTTTTTACTATTTTTATTTGTCCTCCGGTAGTGGTTAGTGGTAGTAAGTGGTTAGTGTTCTAGTCTGGTAGCCTGGAGTTGGTGGGTTCGATTCCCACCCGTAAAGGAGCACACAACAGGCCCGATAGAGTCGTAGGTGTATTTCTTCGGATTTGATGTGTATACATCCTCCTTTCAAACTAACTAACTAACTAACTAACTAACTAACTAACTAACTAACTAACTAACTAACTAACTAACTAACTAACTAACTAACTAACTAACTAACTAACTAACTAACTAACTAACTAACTAACTACCTACCTAACTAACTAACTAACTAACTAACTAACTAACTAACTATTTTGTACAGTTGTTAGAAAACGTACTTCAATATTTATTAGTCCTCTTTTTAATAAATTAGATTATCTTTGTGATGCAGAGCTTTGGTAAATACAGATAAAGCTTTCTTATTTTCTCCTTGTTCGTCCAATTTCCTATAGTTGTTCCTGTAAACCTTTATGTCCAGATGCATATCGAAGTAATTTACGTGAACAACTACCGCGTTGGCCTTGTGTGAGCTTGTGTTACGACTCACCACAACGCCATTGTGCTTCCGAGATGCAAAAGCATCACAACATCACACAGCTTCTAGAGACGTAACCAGTAGACTGAAGAACGAATACTACAAATAAGCCGAAGGCTTTACTTTTACTCACAGAGAGCACAGTTTTCTTTGAACATCCTTGGACAAGGAATGAAAATTCAATGGTATCATTTGTATTAGATACCTTTTAGTCATCATCTTTTAAACCTTCTCTCTTAACTTTTCTTTCATCCAACACACTCATAAAGAACAACATCCGACACTCTCATTCTAGGTTTACAGTCTGGCAAGTCCCGTATATCCCTTCATTCCTCCTGTATCATATACATTTAAAACTAACTCATTACCAAAGCTAACTCCCACAATCAATCCTCTGTAAAACTATCTGTTGTCATCGGCAACAGCGCCGAACTTATCCCGAAATATAGACTTTAACCGCTATTCACTTTTCCCGCGAATTTAGGTTTAAACCACAGCCACTAGTGTTTTCAATGTTTGTTAGGTCCATTTTGTCTATCAGTTTAGAGACATCTTTGCATCATGTGATTCCGATCTTTTATATGTGACCAATGTTTCAGTCTCCTTTTCGTTTGCGATCAAACACATACATATGATGATTGTCTGTAATTGTTCAGAATGTATTATAATGCCGTTTCAACCCTGTCCAAGATCCGGGCTTTAGATTTGTTGGATTTATTCGCATTTTTTAGTTTTACGAATAATCTACATATTGTCTAAACATATAACGTTTGAATCCATT
The DNA here is from genome assembly GCF_022045245.1 of Lucilia cuprina. Classification (NCBI taxonomy): domain Eukaryota; kingdom Metazoa; phylum Arthropoda; class Insecta; order Diptera; family Calliphoridae; genus Lucilia; species Lucilia cuprina. The sequence continues at coordinate 25,322,766 of NC_060950.1, read as the reverse complement.
TACAAGCCCGGTGTCCTTACTCGTTCAGTGGTGTGTTATTTAGTATTTTATTTTACCTCGTTTTCTTTTTGTTCTTTATTATATTTTTTATTTTATATATGTTTTTTTTTATAATGTGTTCGTATTAGTTACTAATTATGACTGTATTAGTATTCATATATGTATATGTGTGTGTTTGAATATATGTATGTGTTAATTTTGAATTGTTTGTGTTTTTTAATTTTCTATTCTATACATGCAGTCCGTCAGTCCAATCACCACTTGTTCTCCTTTTTTTTTCTTTATCGTTTGTCGGTCGTGTACATATGTATTTTTTCGTAAATTATTTGTGTTTGGCAATCAGTCACTTCGTCATTTCGTTTTAGACAAACAAATACATATGTCTGTATGCATACATGCAATAACGCTAAAGTCAGTCCATCCGTTTTATTGACTCAACGTCAGTTAGCCCTTCAATTATTTAAGGTTAGACACTGGTCGTTCATTCTCTTGTTCGTTTATTTATTTACGTTTTTTATGTTTGCTACCAAAAGGTTGAGGGGTTATGTTGATTTTGTCCTTTCGTTTGTAATACATCGATATTAGAATCGCAGACTCTGTAAAAGTTTATTATGAGATCGCTTTGAAAGTGATCTAACATTAATTTAGGTTCTTCCTAGTATTGAGGGTCTATCCTTGTCCATTCGTAGTACAAAAATAAGTCAAAATACATTAATCTAAATACAGAAAATCCAGAAATAAGAACAAACTGGACAAAAGTTTTGAATTAATATATCGTTGAATGATCTTGCCCGAAACCATACAGATGGTTTCGGACAAGATCAGTTATAAGAAATAATTTTTATAGAAAATAGGCCAGAAACAGATCCAGAAAATTATGAGGTGTGTATATTCCTAATAATGTTTTGGTGATGGGTGTATAAGATTCGTCGGAGCCAATACTGTTTAATTATTTTCTGAACTCTTGTGGTTGTTGCTTGTAACTGACTGACAGCAACAATATTTAATTTTTTGTTGTGGTTATTTCTTGTCATTGTTGTTGTTGTCGGTTTCCATTGTTGTAGCATGTTGACCAGTGTAGAATAAACTTTGTAAATGACAAATTTATATACAATTTTTGTTAAGATGTTTTACCTTTTAAATGGATTATAAAAATTGATTTTTAAATTTTTTTTTGCTGGTTCTTAGAAAATTTTGCAAAAAAAAAACATATTAAATGTTTATAGATATATGAAAAAAAAAAACGCACAAATAAGTTCATTGTTAACAAATTGCAAGACGTTGATTGCGATAGTAAGTTGTTGGTGAAAAATTAAAACAAAATTTTTTAATGTAACTGCCAAAGAGGTCGCATACAGACTAAGACCTTTTAAATATAAAATGTAACAAGTTGTGAAGAAATGTTTTTATTTATAGTTGGGTCAAGAACAAAATACACAGCACATTTTAACCATTTAGAATGATTTATCGATATTTAAGATAAAATGAGTAATTATTGCATGTTATAGTAGAGAAAGAAAAAGAAAAGTGTTGTAGTTTGAAGGTAAGATATAGAAGATAAAAATAAATACTTTAAGATATCGTCTGGTGTAATGATCAATGAAGGTATTATCGAAAGATTTTTAGATTTTAAAATCAGCGGATGTTATTTGGATCTAATTTCGATGAAAGTCTGACAATGACAAAGTAGAGTGGAAAGTAAAACTCGGCAGCATGAGTTTCACTTTTCACTCAACATCCCCCCCGGGGGCATGTTACCTTGATGAAGCCTCCACCTTGGTGTTATTGCAATCCCGTGGTATAAAGGGGTGGCCAATACCTTTAGTCTGGCTGGGGCTAAGAAATTGCTTACAGGCTACTGCCTAGCATAGTTCTTGGATAGATTGAAAAGAAGTCAAACCAGAGCATTGCATAATCTGGTACTACTGGTGGCCAGTTGCCCGCAGGACTATGTCCTGGCTGGTATGTTGGTTGAGGTTCCTTCGGGATCCATTTATTGGCTATGATTTAAACCCAAATTCGCGGGAAGAGTAAGTTGTGGTTAAAAGACTGATGTAAGGTAAAGTCAATATTTTGGGAAAGGTTCGGAGCTGTGACCGAAACAACAGATACTCTACAAGGAAGTGACTGTGGGACCAATCGTTGGATTGTATATGGCACAGGGTGAATGTGGCATATGGCGGGCTTCACGCACCCTTCTACCTATAACAAATGTGTCGTATAAAAGAGATGTGTGCTGGGTTGTATGATGTTGGATGAAAGGTATCATATACAAACGATACTATTGAAATTTCCTTCCTTGTCCAGATATGTTCGGAGTATACTTTGTTCATATCAGAATTTCCACAGTGTGTCCCTATGAGTAAGAACTAAGTTCTCGAATTATTTGATGGATTCGTACTTCGGTTCACCGGTTACGTCTCTAGGTGCTGTTGCTGAATCAACAGAGGCCATCCCAGCTGCGTGGTTGTAAACGAAAGTGATGTTTTACATTTCGGAAGTTAAGCAACGGGGCTGCAATGGCCAGAGATTAGATAGCTCAAGTACTGCAGCAAAGTGCTTGTACATGGTCCTCTAAAATCCAAGTACAAAAAGTACCACCTGAGTTCTTCATTGAATGATTCAGGGGCGATGGTAGACCGTTGTTCAAGTCTACCCAGTGGATAAAAAAGATCACCGTCTGGTCGGGAATCATGCCAGGTACTCACGTAAACACTCGACATTTATTTCACTCAACAATCTGCAGAGTCAATTTTATAGTTGTGCGCGTAATCGTGTGTGTTTTCATAAAAAAAACGAGGAGACTTTTCGTCCTACTACAAGATTTATAGTTATACCAACCGTTTATTATTTAAATGTGCCTTATGAGATTCTTTTGCCCATTCGTCAAATTAACTTCCTCGAGCTTCCTTTCTCTTTAAAGTAAGTACTTTTCAACATTTCATATGATGTAAAGGAGGGTATTCAAGTAAAGCTTTCATACAATCCAATATGGTCTAATGTCGCTAACTAATATCGCTCATATATCCTTCCGGCTGTCGGTCAAATTTACACATTCTCTTATTTCTTAAACATCAGACTGGATGTAAGCTTTATGTTTCTGAATTTCCTAAATGAGACTCCAAGATATTTCTTATGTTCCAATTGATCATGACTTCTATCTGGGATCATTGCTGTAATATTATCTTATATACGATGGGGCACGTCTGATGTTTGTATATAGCCTTCCAATATTTTCAGTAGGACGTGTCCTATAACTGCCTTTGGTCAGTTTACTTAAACTTATTAGTCGTTTGGCTGCTAGTGTCGTTTAATATTTTTCCAGAATTTTAGTTGACGTAGTGTTCATGACACCACCTAGGGTAGAGGGGGGAACCATACGCCACTTTTTTGTGGCGTTGCCGAATTAAAACCTGAATACATATTCTCAATTTTGATCTTGATTCGTATACTTAGATATGTTGGCTTTAGTTTTAACCATTTAAATCATTTCTATGTCATCATATTGTAAACTTTTTTAACTTTATTGTTATTTCGCATAACTTAAAAAAAAAATTAAAACTATTTTTCACTAATTTTTTTCTATATTCTAACAACATATTGTTTTATATAACAGAGATTCCTTATAATTGGCGTATGTGCCACAGGGGCATTTCGAGAGTTTGATTTAATTTATTTTCGTGCTTCAAATGAAGATAGCTATAACCAACCATTATATTTTTTCAATCACAAAAACTAAAAAATTAATATATAAGTAATATATAATTGACAAAGGAAAATAAAATTTGATAATGTGATTAAATTGATTACTCGGTTTTCTAGTTATTTGGGTTTCGCATATGTGCCCCTATGGCGAATGATCACCTTTCTACCCTACATATATCCAAGTAGCATGTTCATTAAACTTACTGTAGTATTTTGATATAACACTTTTGGTCCTTTTTGAGCGCCAAGACAACTTTATTTAAAAAATGTTTTAACTTCAACATATAGACTTAACATTTTCTCTATACATCGACTTATCTTCACCTTCAGATTCAGCGATTTTTTTAATTTTGTCGGCTTATGTAATTTATACTAATAGCTGAAAGGATCTCTTAATTGGGCTCTTCAATCAAAAAAAATTGTTATACATATGTCTTCAATTAAAAAATTTCGTTATACATATCTCAACATAAACAAAAATCAATACTACTTCTACTACTAGTGCCTATTGCATAGATTCTTTGTAATGCAGGTCATGGTTTATTTATTTATTTATAAACAAAAATCTTGATAAAATATTTAAAACATTTAAATAAAATAAATTTTACAGAAATAATCCTTGAGTGTTATTTACGAAATATTTAAATTTCATTGCTAATTATTCAACCTTGAAAATTAAGCTGTCTGCAAAGTTTGTAAGTGCTTTTTTTTAAACAAAGTATTTGCTACTTTGAAAAGTATCAAACAATTTGTTTTCTAACTCAAAGCAAAAAAAACCAACAAATGTTTAGTAAAAAATGGAGTAATTTTACGACTAGAAATATATATACTTTCTTTCCGCTTCCAAAATTCATTACTGCGGTAGTTTTCTTTCAACACCTACAACTTTCAAATGAAAAATTTGTCGTTTTTTTCGGCTCAAGAATACTAGTAGAAACAAAAGCTACAACTGTCATCAGTCAAATAAAAAATAAAAACAAAAGAAATATTTTCCATCGTAATTTTTCACATTTAACATTCGTCCATTTGGACTTTGTTTTCTTTTTCAAATAGAAATGTTGATTTTTCGACACAAACACTGTAACTGGTCAGAGTTGTATTTTATGAATGTCGTTTTACAAATAAACGAACAAAAAAATGTACAATCTGACACTGACATTTTTGTGTTGATTGTTATGGCGACAATATTTTTATGGGGTTGTATAGAGAGAAAACAAAAATAAGTCCTAAAGACTCTTTAGAATACGAAAAAGACAATGGCAACGAATGAAGAGAAATAAAAACTGTTTTTGTTTAATTAGAAATGGTCGAAACTGCGTTTCTCTATTGGGAATTACAAAAAAATTAATTATTGTCTATATTGCACTACTCGGAAAATTTGAATACTCGATCAACCGATCTTGGCACAGTACAATGGATTCGGGGTATCCAATGAGTTGTTGTCGACGTTGAAGACGAAGGTAAAATATGGATATAACGGAAAAAAGGATTCTAGCAAAAGATATATCCGGTCCGAAATTGGAGGCTTTCTTGGTAATTAGGTCGGTAGTACATAGCATTTCAGTAAGTCGTCTGAAGGCGAATAAGATAAATATTAGAACTTTTTTATGCAATTGTTCTAGAGAAGTATCAGGCAGAAATGAGAATGATTTTATTATGAACTAAGAGATATATAGGAGTGATATGGAGTGTCTGTCTAAAGATAAGGGAAATATTAGGAAGGAATCGGTCTATCATGTTATGATACCCAACTGTGGTGACAGCAGTTAAGTTTCGTTAATTTGGTCTCGGAGTCGTACGATTCGCGAGTCGTACTATGATCAGCTCCAGTCTACAGTTAACCTCAATCTCTCCTGATAAACTCTCACAATTTCGTAGAGTTCATAAGGAATCCGTTCTTTTAAAACGGTTTACCGAAGAGAAAGTCGCCGTGCTCTATGAGGAAACTCTCTTTCGTAAGAGAGGAAACTCTCTTTCGTAAGAGATTCCGCAATAGCATTGTCAGGTATCTGTAAATGGCCTAGAAAACAATATATAGTGCCACTGTGTAATGTTTCGTTATCTCATATAGGGATGTCCGACATTGAAGAACCGTGTGTGATGTTGTATAAACGTCACTCATAGGACTTTGGGCGGCTTGACTATATGTGTTTGTTCGAACATCTGAGCCAGTTTTTCTGCTAATTTAGCCTGAAATATGTTACGTTGGTCAAACAACCATCTGTGTTGTGGATGCTCATGGAGTTTACCACGAATTGTGCATTTGCTGTGTGAAAGCAGTAGGCCGTGAGTGAGGAACCCACTTTTGCAAGGGAGTCCGCAATAATAATAATGGCCAGGTATCTGTTGATGACGTGGAAATATCGATTTCCACGTCCACATATATTGCCACTGTGGAATGTTTAGCCATCTCATTGAGGCATTGCGGGACCAAGTAAGATGTTGTATGTCAAATCCCAGCAGTTTGACAAAAAGTCAATGCATCCATAGAAGATAGTGATTTCCATTTACGTCTAAACACTTGGTTAGCTCTATTTCGTCTTTCGTCATGGAAGTATATTTTGTAAATAAGGTTAATAACAATCGTCATTTTAGTGCCCCCTTTGTAACAGAGAGAGTGGACATTGAGAAAACTAACTTAAGCATTTTGCTGTCTCTTCGTAGTATATGGGGTGACGAATGATATCCTCGTAGGAAAAGTACATGTTAAAATAGTTAGTCACCTGGACGCTCTGTGACTAGGAAAATCCTTAAATGGTATATTATATAAGTCCGCGTCTGATATAGGCATTTCGGGACTGTCCGACAGAACTGCTGGGATATTATCATTGAATATTCGATAGTTGAATATTCGACAGTTTCATCCCAAAGTACGGTAAATTGGACAAGAAGTTTGAAGAGAACTCTCGTTCAAGTATATGATATAAAGAAGCCACCATTAATGGCATTTTTTAATTTGGAACCATTTGCGAAGATCCATCATGTAGTTTTGATTGATTCCTTAATATTAATCTTCATAGATCATATTGATCTGACACTTAAAGTTTAATTTCTCGCAAATAGTTAATTGTGAAAAGGTGTACTGATCGAGTTATACGTCATTTAGTTATTGTTCTAAGACTAACCACTGAGTTTGGAGCTACATCTTGTGCTATTGGATTAACAGATTACAAATTCATCTTAACAAACAGCTTTAATGAATAGACTTTACTTTCATGTCGAGGAGCCATTTGTTATACTCAGGATTTACACAGGATTTCCCTATTGCTCTTTAGTATGAGTAAAGAGGCGCAGCCGTTTTGTTAAATCTAGATTGAATGCTCAAATTCCTTGATAGTTTCGAGTCCAGTATGACTCCAATATATCTTTTACTATCAGATAACTTTAACTTAACCCCTCTGGACTTTTTATAGACATGACTTTATTTCGATGTATATATTTATGTAGATCATTTTTGAAAAATGAAAAAAAGTGTTTTCGAAGGATATCGCAGGATATTATCTTTCTGAGCATTTAGTGATATTAAATTCTAAAAAAACGTATTTTTCATTGGAAATAAACATTTACTGTAGCTGTGAACTTAAAATAACGCTCTAATTCGAGAAAAGTGTAAAATAATCTTGGGACACTGGTTTCCTGTATACATGAAAGAGTTAAGCGGGAAAAAAGAGTGGGTTACTTGTATTTTCTGTGAAGAGAACAAGTAATCGAATTCTATATCGAACATGGAATAAATAACAACGAATTTCATTATTCCAATGTATGTTTTTGGTAGTTTTAAAATCCAATTTTAAGATGACATTTAAGTACATATATATGAATTTCAATTTCTCATTAACCCATAACACAAACCAATAATACCCTTCACACTAGAGTAGCGCCACATACATAGGTAACTTGTGTGTAAAAGGGGAAAAAGCTTTTACACAAAAAAAATCACAAAAAACCCCTTCTCCCACAAATAAAATTACTAAGGTAGTATGAACAAATACGAAAATGGAATAAACAAAAAATTATTGTATATTTAAGATTGTTATAATATAAATTGGTGATTTTACACACAGGTAAAAGACCTTTTTGTAAACGTAACGAATATGAAATAAAGAAAGGAATTTCAAAAGGTAAAACAACAGTAGAGAGGAAAATAAAAGAAATATTTAGCAGTTCAGTTTTGACCTTGAGCCATTAAAGCTAATCGTTCATATCAAATTGGAATAAATGTCTTAAATTATTTATTAACAATGACATTTAAGGTTTAATAAATATGTGGAATATGAAATTGTACATATATATGTATGCAATACATACATACTATATAGTTGTTTCTTAAAAAAACGTGAGCAAAATTTTATGAATATTATTTATGGTATGGGTGACGAAGGAGGTAAGGTCCTTTACTTCCTTTTTACCATATGAATATATTAAAACGGAAGTTAGTATTTAAGGTTATTTATGGGTTCGGTAAATATTATTGTGTAGCCAATTTTATTTGCCATCCAAAGACAGTTAATAATAATATTTTATTTCTTTTTGAATTGATTTAATATTTTTAGTTTTATGGATAATTTGCTAAAAATGTTTTTTTGTTTTTTTATACAAATATACAAGGGGAAGGATTAATATATCGAACACGTGTTATTAAAATTTGGGAAAATAGTATATTATCATAATAATAAGAAAATATGTATGATAGTGTAGCCGAATATGTTCGATGATATTACGATATACTTTTCTATACCCTACACCACTATTGCGGGAGGGTATTATGCGTTTGTTTTGATGTTTGTAACATCTGAAAATATTAGCCCTTCACACACCTTAAAGGTCGGCCATGTTCAACTACATATTCCGACTTGTTTTAATTACACCGTCCGACACTCAATTAGACACGAACCGGATGATATACGTCTGAAACTATAAACTTAATGGAGAAAAACTCTTTTGTTAGTTTCATTTCGTGATCCTGTGACCTTTTTAAAGGACTTCAAAGTTTTAAAAAGTAAATTTTTCAAAAAATATTTTACAATACTTCTACTGATCAAACAATCTCAATTTTAATGTCAAGCTAACAAAAAGAGTTGTAAAATATTTTGTGTAACTTTTAAGTTTATTCTGTTTGGATCAAAATATGTATTAAAAAGTTTTTTCAATATTTTTTTTTTAATAATATTAAAAATTTTAATAGATTTTTAAGGATATTTTTGACAGATTTTCATCCTAACGTTATAAAGTAAAAATAATACGAACTATTTTGCAACACCAAATTTAACATTGATTAGTAAAATTATTTTAAAATATTTTTTGAAAATATACTTTATAAAACTTTGAAGTCATCTTGAAAGGACAAAGGATCACGTATGAAAAACTAAATTTATAGCATCAGTCGTATATCATCCGGTTCTTGTCTAACGCCTAATTTTTTATCCTTTTGTTGAACGGTGTTATAGAAAAAAACATTTACGAAAAAATGTAGTTCGTTGGTTGTTCCGTTCGTCGTGACAGCTTGTGCTAAAGTCATTTCTTGTAAGATATAATGTACTGATGTAAAGTCCAAATGTCAGATTGCCACATGATCTCCATTCTATAGTTACTCTTAATTAAATAACTGGATAATGTTTAATAATGGAATTTGATCCTAGGCAATGTTTATCAATTGGAGGGCAATATGCTGGCAAAACTGTAGTAGTAATTTTTGCAAGAGAATGTGTATGCCTGTTAAGAGACGCTTGTCTTTCATGGACCATGTTTGATATCGTACAAACACCATTGCTGTCAGTATATATATATATATATATATATATATATATATATATATATATATATATATATATATATATATATATATATATATATATATATATATATATATATATATATATATATATATATATATATATATATATATATATATATAATATATATATATATATATATATATATATGTACAATGTACATACATATAAGAATCCGAACACAACACAGATGTCTTCACCGTTCTTTATTTTAAAGCCTGATTAGCATGATCTACCTTAGATGATTAATTCCATTTAATTCAAGAAGTCTATATAAAAAACCAAGTATTAATGAATATTCGGGCATAGCCGACATACACCAGACAGTATGTTAAAATGGGAATTATTAAAAAACAGCATTTGATTTGTTTTTTAACTTTATTCCGAAATGTTTTAATGCAAAGAGTTTGTATGAGGCCTGATCATTACAAAACTCAATAATGTCATTAAAAGTTCTATAAAACTAAGTTATGCCGACTTTTATTGACATAATGGAACATTTTCTTAATTATTAGACCATTTTCGTCCTTGGGCCAAAAAAGGTGTGTGTGCCAAATTTCATCAAATTATCTTAAAAATTGCGATTGGTATACCTTAAGTTGGGTATAGGACGAATATTTTTGTATGTTACAAACATCAGCACAAAGCCAATATAGCATCCCTATAAAGTGATGTAGGCTATAAATATTTTGGTGTATAGTAGTCAATAGTATAAGATCAAGACTACTATCAGAAAAATTTTCCTCACAAAGCACAAAGTATAAAAAGAGAAAAAACACGATAAAAAAAGTACTTGAAATCAGTACAATTCGTTGTCAAAATTGAGTTAACCACGTTTGTTAAATTTGGTCAACGGATGTCTATAAAATTCATATAATAACACTCATATATCATTTTGATAACCACCGTTTTAATTTCGACAACGCATCGTTTTCATTTCAAGTACCCTCTGTTTCATTTTGGCAATATACATCATTTATATTTGAAAAACGAATCGTAATGCAGCTTTGGTAACACATTATTTTTTTGTTGATTTGTTAACGTTATAAATTTCTTATATATTAGTTGTTGGTTTGTCAACCATCCGTAAATACTTTGACAATGGATGTTATTGAGAAATTATAATCATTTTGGTATCAATTCGGTATGAGGCGTGTCATATTTAAAAATGTATTTTTCCTTCTGTGTATAGAATGATACCCAGAGCAAGCATTCACAAGATACAAGCTTTTTACACTCTGGATTTTGTGTTTATAACAGAGATCCATTTGATATTCTTTGGACTAAAACTTTAGGCTTTTCTTACTGCTTTATATACATAGTTTGGAATCCAGATAACTGACAGATATTTAATACTGTCAGACAATTTTCATTTTTCACTTCTGGAACTCAAACTATTTTAAAGCGATTTCAGTTCTTTTCGATATTGTATTTAGATTATGATTTATGGAATATTTTTTTTTATTTTATGCATAATTTCCTTATTTTGTTAACTACGCATCTGAATAATTAACTACACATTTAAATCCTCTTTAATTCTATTCTCTCTTTTTATCTTTTCAAAACTATTTATAATATATATTTTATGTTTCTAATATTCTGTCACGCACTGTATAAATGTTATGTGTATAAGACACGCAATCAACAATAATAACATAAACATTAATAATTTCAATTATTTATTGTTGTTATTTTATAGTTGCAATAAACTAGCAGTTAAGTGTGTGATAATTGTTAATTCTATATACAAAAAAATACTAATAAACAGAATTGTTTATAACAAATAAATGTGTGAGGTTTAAGTTTTAAATATAACATTTGACAAACGTTTAGTACAAGGCAGCGTGGCCGAGCGGTCTAAGGCGCTGGTTTTAGGCACCAGTCCGAAAGGGCGTGGGTTCGAATCCCACCGCTGTCACAAAGTTTTTTTTTTCTATTTTTTTTGTAAACTTTTAATGAAATTGTTTTTGATATTATTTTATTACAAAAATTATGTTATAGGTTTTTATTTATTTTAATGCTTTCTTGTTGTTTTGGTAATAGAATCTTGGAATAGTTTTTATTAAAAAAACTTACATATTTTAGTTCTATTTTTAGATTACTTATGTTATTGATTTTTACTAATGTTCGTAGTATGTGACCTAGTGTTGTAACATTTGATTACTGAATACTTATAATCTGGATATTCAATACTAAGTACTCGATATTTTATAGGTTTTTATTTTAATTCAATAAAGTAAGACAACACATCATTCCTATTTTTGACATTCTATATTTTTAGACTTCATATATTCTGGCCACAGGCCTTTCGGACTCCATGCAAGAAGACTGAACTTACCCAGTAACGATTTCTGCAGGAGCTGCCAGGATGAAGAGAAAAAAGAGAGTATAACTCATTACCTCTGTCACTGTCCCGCCCTAGCTTATCACAGAATGGGTCTGTTAGGTAGCTATTTTCTGATTAGGTTGAAGTGTACTAATACGCTGACCGTCTTCTCTCGTTTCAGGTATCACAATGGGATCAAAATATTGCACCCAAGTGTGTCCCCAGTGATGACATCGGGTGGATGCCTGCCTACCTAACCTATCCTAGACCTTATATTGGTCCTATATTTATCTTAAGGTATACTAATCGGCTTAGCTATGTCTATCCATTGCAGGGACGAATCCTATTCAAAATATATAGCTCATAATTTTGATCATAAATGATACATTTGTCAAAAGAAAATGGAACCTTACCTGCGATTCTTTCTAAAAAGAATTTTATGAGCCCCACTTCAGATCACTCCAGAAACACTTTTCCATCTATTTTGAGTCATTTGTAAGTCAAAATACTGGTGGTTTTAGAGCAATTTTCGAATCATGTTTTAATAATTTTTGAACATTTTCTAAGTAACTTTTAGGAAATACAGAAAACAGTTTTTGATCTTCCGACAGAGCGAAATATAGTACAACATAAATGTATAATGGCATCATATTTCGAACATCTTGAAAATCTATTTATGATTGCTGTATCTTGACTTGTTCTTGTTATTCACCCCTATCGCCAATAGAAGTGAAAATATCGTTCCCTTAAAATTTTCATTTCCCTCGTTGTGAACAATTCACTCACAATATTCGATTTTGTATCGAACAGCTGTTCAATGTTTACAAAATCCCATCAACAAATTTCACAACAGGGAAATTTCATCAAAACTTCAATTAAATGTCCACAATTTTATTCTCCAATAAACGGCTCAAGTATGTATATCTGAGGTAAGGTACAATTCAACTTAAAAAATTTGACTTAAATGTCCACAATTTTATTCAACAATAAATGGCTTAATTGTATCTGAGGCAAGGCATAATTCAACTTAAATGCTTTATAATGAAAACTAAATCATATTTGATCCTTATAAAAGCTATTGGGTAGTATATGATCGGTCTCGCCCGACTATAATTTCTTGCTTGTTTTAAATCTAATTTCTTTTGTTTAGTAAATGTTAACTGTACTTTACTGTCAACTTTTTTTTATTAACTATAGATTATAATACCTGACCTTGTACAAGATTTTAAGTGATCATATCGAGCATACAACATTTGTTGTATATACTTTTAATACATTTTTTGAATAGATATGTATTTATTTTGAACCCATACACATTAAAATGTTTATTATATCGGAGGCAAGATAACAAAAACTCGGTAATGATTTGTACTTACATAACTATTTACTTTTCACTGCTTATTACACACCATCTGTATTACTTGTAAATACTCTTAATATGACTTACATATAATCAGATAGTAAGTATTTAATACATGAAGTAAATTGGATTTTGATTGAATATCTGGTCAATTCCTTTTGGTTCAAATTTGTAACATACTGAAAATTTTAAGTATACTGTTAGTCAAGTGTCAGGATACACTTGAAGTATGTAAGCGATAGATTTTCTTTTTTTACGATATCATAGCATATGTATGACACATGTCAACCAATATGTCACTGTTTATTATGTCATTACTATATACACAGAACACTAGTAAAAAAAGAAACACATTTTTTGTTTTCTTACACATATTTCGTTATTTTTTCTAACATTATTAGCAAATGTTGATAAATAGGAAATAGGAAATTACAAGTAAAAACGGATATTGTTAACTTTTTTAACAAAAAAAAAAAAAAAAAACAATATTCAATTAATTATATGTTAATAACACTACAGAGTAGTTAATATATTACGAATAGATTTTAGTAACACCTCAACTATTAAACATTAGTAATTTTCTATGAATTCCTCTTCTTTATAATAATTATCTATGTTATTAATATGTATGTACTAGTTAATTACTAAAATCAATATAAAATATAATTTATGGTTATTGAATTTGTATTTAGACGTAAACATACCTGCATCTTCTAATCCAGTATGATATGACTGCAATGCCAACTAATATTATGGCTCCCAAGGCACACCAGATAATGTTCTATATAAAAAAAGAAAAAAATTATATGAAATATTTGTTTGTTTATAATAGGGATAATGTTTTATAATATGGATTATTTTGTCATTAATTTAAAAAGATTTGTTCGCTGTTCCGAATCCTAAGCTTTACTCTGACGTTAATGTTTTTAATGAACTAAATTCGTTTAAGTGATTTTTGAAATTATGTTGATGACTTTTTGGGTGGTCTATTATTCGTGTTAAAAATTATTTGAAAAAAAAAAACTAACAATATTTTTTTATTCGAGTAGTCGATTCTTCGAACGAATAACAAATAAAAGGTTTTATTCGAATAATTTAAAAAAATATTCGAATAAAAACTTCCTCAATGAAGAACTTAGGTAACAATTTTTGTACATGGATGTCCGGTCCATGTACAAGCACTTTGTTGAAGTACTAGAGCTATCTAATCTCTTGCCATAGCAGCCCTGTTGCGGAATGACAGGTCGCATAGGATTAAATCTCCAATGTGTACCCCGACAAGGAAAAAGCAATCATTGGTATAAAGTTAATAGAAGAGGGTGACGAGTCCCAATATAAGGTGAAATCAATTTTCCGGAAATGCGGAAGTGACCACCCTTATGATGTCACGAAAGAATTGCATTATTCAAAATGCAATCTCCATTCTAGTGCATTCCTTAACATCTTAAAGCCCGCGCAACCACACTACTCAGATGGCTATGTTGTTTTAACAACAGCACCACCTAGAGACATATTTGGTAGTTCGAAATACCCAACAAAATGGATCAGGATCCCTCTTTTATGAACCGATCAATGTAACAAAGGAAATAGGAATTTCTAAAGTCATTTAATTCTAATAATTGCCCCGACAAATAGTCGTGCAGCATGTATCAATATATCCTGTTGAGATGGCAACAGCACTGAAGAACTTCCCCGAAGCGTAAAAAGGCATACTAAAGTACTAATCTTCAGGCATCGACAGGCAACCATTGAATACTGACCTGACAATTCCCCAGCATATACTGGTGTCCCACTACACGAACGTTAAGAGATACTGATCGGGTTTAGGAATGCAGCATATGCTGCTTTGTACACAGAACTGTTCGAAGAGAGATTTATCCAACCCATAAAATATAGGATATATCAGTCCTTAAACCAACATTCTCTCCCCGCCACCCGTAGTGTCAGATTATATGGTGCTCTGGTTAGACCTCATGCCAAATCATTCCGAGGAACGGTAGACTGGAGGTATTGGTAGCACATCTTTACCCGGGGATTGCAATACACCATGATGGAGATTTCATCATGGAAACATGCCCCCGGGGGTGAGAAGCGTATATATGCGCTTCTCCGTTTGCAATTTCTATAATATAATTTTCCGACCCCATAAAGTATGTATATTCTGGGTCCTTGTAGGTAGCGGAGTTGATTGTGTCCGTCCGTCTGTGTGTTTGTTGAAATTAGTTTCTAGAGGATCCCAGATATCGACGAGTTTCGAATCTTCAATAATTCTGTTAGACATGCTTTCGAGAAGATCACTATTTACGGAATTTGGTGAGAACAGGAAAAAGTGAACTTTTTTTTTAAGTATTTAAGGTGCAAATGCATTTTGTAGTTGGCAAAAGAGTCAATAAATATTAGTTTTTAAGTATTACATTTCATTTTAATTAAAAATTCACCTAAATTTATACACATTTTACATTCACACACATGCTATTTATTTGCATTCATAACTAGCTAATTTAATTCCCTTATTGACTTTTGTTTAAATTTGCAAATGTGTTTTAGCCAATTGAGTTTGTACATAAAATTCTATTAGATTTCCTTAACATAATGACATGCGATTTATTTGTATTTAAATTTTTTTTTAGACACAGAGGAATATTTATATGGAATTTTTAATTATACTAAATTAATATATAAATAATTATTTTATTAGTCCAAATGTCATATAAATATTTAATTAAAAATTTATAAATTTAATATAGGTTTACATAAGTGACGTTATTTGTATTTATTTTAGCCAAGTGTAAAATTATTCATGTCATCGTATATATAGGTTAAAAAATATGTACAATTTTTTGCTATTTTTCAATTTTAATTCATAATTAAAGAAAAAAACTTTAAAATAATTTTATAGTAAAACTTATATAATGAGTTTATATGTATTTAAAACAAATAAATAGTAGATTGTTAACAGTCTATACGAAGATGATTTATTGGTTACTTATGTAATTGATATATGACCAGACAAAAACTGATTAAAACCAGAGTTCGACTCAATCCAAACTCAGAAAACGATTCTAGACTATAGACTAGACTATAGACTCGACTATAGACTAGACTACAGACTAGACTATAGACTAGACTATAAACTAGACTATAGACTAGACTATAGACTAGACTATAGACTAGACTATAGACTAGACTATAGATTAGACTATAGACTAGACTATAGACTAGACTATAGACTAGACTATAGACTAGACTATAGACTAGACTATAGACTAGAATATAGACTAGAATATAGACTAGAATATAGACTAGAATATAGAATATACTAAAATTTTCGTTATGTGGAATTAATCTTTATGCCACCGAATACCACTGATAACTATTTAATAAATCACTCCTCGAAAATAATTTGAAAATTACTTTTAAATAACAATATGTATTAAATTTCCACAGTTTGTTATACTTACAATCCAAAAATGTGTTTCCGCTGTATGTTTTCTTAAATCCACTTGCATGGCACTAAAGATTTTTGTTCAGCAAATGTTACAGACACACTATATCCTGAAAATAAAGAGCACAAAAAATCGAAATGAAACGTAGGTAAAGTAAAAACGATATTAAATGAAAAAAATCTTTAATAAGATATTTTTGGTTAAAAGCAAAATGTTATAATAACAGATGTCCCTGTTGGAGTGGAAAAAATACATATTTTAAATAAAAATCATTTAAGTTAAAGAATTTAAAAAAAAGCTTTCTAAATGGCATTTTTTTAATATAGAAAATTAGTGATTTCAAATGTTTTGCTTGAGGCGTATGAGTGTTATTTAATTTTTAGTTGAAATAAATATTAAGTATGCGTTCTGTTGATGTTTTTTATCTTCACATCCGTTTAATTCTAAAAAAATATGTATAAATATAAATTTATAAATAGAAGAACAAATTTGACTTTTAACCTTTTGAGTTTTTTGTTAAAGATAAACAAATTCCCAAAATTCATTCCATACTAGTTTCACAATCTTCCTACACAATACTTGCTGTGACATTTTAAATAACGTTCCTACTTTATTTATATAGCACTGGAACTGGAAATACAACCTTATATGTATATAGAGCAGAAAACGATTTTAATCTTTATCTTTCGTTGAAAAGAAGAAAAGTTATATTATCTAGTTGTTTTTTTTTGTTTTGCAGCATCCATTTAAATTACATGTTAAACAGAACATTTAATACAAACGGCAGCCGAAAATGAAAACATTTACTGCAAATCTGTATGACAGCTACTTGTTTTTATTTATATCCATATAAAAAACAGCCACTTGCCCCTCTCATGAATTTCTAAAAACACTTGACTTTATTTGAAGAAGAAGAAAAAAATAAACAAAAATTTAAAAACGTTTCTATTGTAATGAAGCAGGAAGACAATGAAAAAAAAAATAAGTTTCGTTTTCTATTTATCTTGTTGTTGTTCTTGGCTTTTTTGTCTATTTGCAGAGAATCACCTGCTGTGTTTTGCTTGTTGCCAAAATTCCTGCAGTTTTACAAGGAATTAAAGTATCACTTATTAGGTATTTTTTTTTTATTTGCCAAACTGCTTGGTAGACTTTTATATATAAAATTATCCATTTGATACCAAGGTAAATATCCGTGAGTGAGTTTCAATCACTTTAAACTTTTGTCTGTATTGAAGTCAATTTTGATTTCAATATAGTTCTCTTTCTGAATAAAAGAGAAAGTTAAATATAGTCTGGCTATTCTCTAGAAATTTTGCTTATTCTTTAACTACGACAAAATCCTACTCGAACTGCAGGAAATTCTTCCTATTTTATTTACATATAATTGTGTATGTATATTTAGTTTACTTACATATAAATACGTATACTTTTATGCATTTGTAGATGTATATTTTAATGTATTTGTTTGTTTTTTTGAGTGGCTTCCAAAAAATTAACATACAAATTGCGTGCACCTGGCATTAGGTAAAATTTTTCGTTTAAAAACATACATACATACATACATACAACCTCTAATACACCTACACTTTTATCGAAATAAATAGAGCTAGTTATTCAGGTGTACAGTGGTAAATAAAAGTATGTTGCAAAATATTTATATAAACATTTGAAGACTTTAGTATTAATGTGACCAAAGCTTTAAATAAGCTTAACTTGTGTCATTTATTTATACTTGAAGTACCAAGTCATACCAACTAATGTTTATAAAATTTTCAAGAAAGTATACGCAGGAAAATCTAGATGAATTAGGTAGAGCCTGTCATTTAAAAGCTGGGCTAATAGCAGTATTCAATAACAGTCACGTTCTGTTGTTCTTAAGCTTGACTGTCTGTATTAAGCTATCCACGGAGGCATGTTATCTTGAAGAATTACCATAATATTAATGTTATTGCAATCCCGTGAAAAAGAAGTGCTATCAAATAAGTATGTCATCGGTCATTTCATGGGCTTAAATCATAAAAACACATAGTCTGATACTATGGAAATCCACAGAGCTGTTTCGGACTTTATCTTGTCCCGGATTTTATCGACGTGAATGTTGGAATGATTTGGGTTAAGTTTGATGCTATTGCCTAGACAACAGATACCCCATAGAGTAGTGACTGTGGTGATAAGCGTTGGAAGTGAATTGTTGCCAAGTATCTTTAATTCAGGATGGTTTATACCTAGAGTGGTTCTTACGAATGTTTTTCTCGATGAATGGTTAGGTTGCGATGAATGAGAAGTGTTCAGGGTTAAATGGTATTGTATGTAATGCATCTTATGCAAGTGATATGATATGCATCTTATGCAAGTGATATGAATTTTCCTTCTCTGTCTGGGTATGATAAGTGTTTACTCTTTTTATACCAGATTTACCATTCTCTGTGTGTAAGAACAAGTATTCGCCTATTTTGGTGAATTCGTATTTCGTTCTACCGATTACGTCTCAGTATGACGTTTTGGCATCTTGGAAGTAAGTTGGAAATCAGTAGCAATTGTTAGAGATTTGATTACTGGAATACTTGAGCAAAGTGCTTCTACAAGCATAGGAAAATAAAGATACAAAAAATGCCACCGGCGTAAGATATACAAATGGGCGTGGTAAACTCGTCAGAAATGCTAACCTTGTGGATGAAAAAGTCCACCATAAAATAAGGCTTTCAAGGCAGGTGTTCACGTAAAACACTTTGACTTATATCTATAGTAGGATGATATTTTGATGAACCTCCTTTATCTTGGTTTTATTGTCGTTTCCAAAAAGGGCAATATTTTTGGGGATCTGATCAGAGAACCATCTAATCTAGTACTAGGAATAGCAGCTGTGGTTAAGACTTTATCGCAGGTAGATATATATGTTGGTTCAAAGACTGATATTTGTATTCCTATATAAAATTAGAAGAGCGGTGCGCCGCTTTTAAGGTCGTTTCATCGGTGTATTTGTGGATTGTTTTCGAGAAATGGAGAAAAAGAAAGCAATTATCAGCAAATAGATAACTAAAATATTTGAGAGAGGTTCTTAAGCAAAGAAGAGGAAGTAAGTAATCTCTTGCTCAATCTGTGGTTAGAAAAGTACTTCTAAGGGGAAAAGTTACATTCCAGGTACTCGTGTACAGCAGTAATACTTCTCTCTGTAGTAAGATATTAAACAATTTAACTTCTTGTATACGGGTATGAATAAGGATTGGCAATAGAATAATACATACTCAGTAGTCCCCCCGGGGGCATATTACCTTGGCGAGACCTTCGCAATCCCGGGGTATAAAGAGGTGGCCAATATCTCCAGTCTGGCCGGGACTGAAAAATTTGTTATAGTCTACTGCTTGGCTTAGTCCTTGCAAAGATTGCCAGAGGTCAGACCAGAGCACCGCATAATCTGGTACTACGGGTGGCCAGTTTCCTGCAGGACTATGTCCTGGCTCGTCAATTGGTTGTTCGTTCGGGATCCACGTAGTGGCTGTGGTTTAAACCCAAATTCGCGGGGAGAGTAAGTGGCGGTTAAAAGACTGATGCATGATAATAGTCAATATTTCGGGATGAATTCGGTGCTGTTGCCGAAAACAACAGATATCCCTTAGTTGAGCGACTGTGGGACTATGCATTGGAAATGAGTTGGTATTAATTGTATACGGTACGGTATGAATGTGGGGTAGAGCGGGCCTATAATAAATGTGTTGTATGTATGGATGAAAGGTATGATATACATTTGATACCATTGAATTTTCCTTCCTTGTCCAGATATGTTCAGAGTATACACTGTTCATATCAGAATTACCATAGTGTGTCCCTGTGAGTAAGAACAATGTCTACGGGTTATTGATGGATTGTACTTCGGTCCACCGGTTACGTCTCTAGGTGCTGTTGCCGAATCAACAGAGGCCATCCAATAGTCAGAGATTAGATAGCTCGAGTACTCCAGCAAAGTACTTGTGCATGAACCGGTCAAAGCCAATGTACAAAAATTGCCACCTGCGTCTTTCGTTGAAGACCCAGTGAATGAAAAAGACCACCTTGAGATAAGGCCGGTGCTTACGTTAAACTTTCGACAGTTATATTCAATAGTCAGCAATTGAACTTATATAACACAACATTCAAACTTTATTGAATATACGAATAAAACGAATATTCTATCAATTTATACCTATATAGGTAATTTTGCACATATGGAAACAACTGGAAATTATTTTATAATAACCACTGTAAGTGAGCATAAATATAACTATTACTTTTATCGTTATTTTCTTTTTTGTGCGATTTTAAACGAAACTACTTTTGGGGGATTTCCTGTCTAAAAGAAAAACATGAAAAACAGAAAATTCTAAAAAAAAACTTTCTAAAAACTATAACAACATAGGAAAAAAACACATATGCAATTTAACACAAGAATTTCATTGAGATAACAATTCTATAAATGTATGCAAATGAAGTATTTTACGTGTAATGTACCTGGTAGATTTAAAAGAGTAGAATCCAATTTAATATTTTACGCTTACGACAGTTCATTAATATTTCAGACGTAGTCAATTAAATACGTAGACTTATACTATATATGTAATTCTACTAAAAGGAAGAATAAGTTACATTGTCATGTATCTCCCAGGTAAAGTATGGCATGATATTTCTTGTAGTTTGGTAATGCGAAACTAGTTCCATCAACTGCAGGTTATACTCATATGGGTGCTTTTGTAAGTTCTCCTAATTGTCTATACATGCATATATGTATATAATTATATAGCTTTGAAGTATATGTACATTTAACCCAGTTAATAAAGTAACTTAATGTGTGGGAAAATAACACTTGAATAACAAGAACTAAATACAAATTGTAATATAGCGAATGCTTAACACGAATTCTTTTTGTATTCATTTCAAAATCTCTGATATTTCATTTTTTTTTGCAAAATTGTATATAAGTGGGAATACTACTTTACATATTTTATGATTAAAAAAAAAATTACTAAGTTGCTTTAACATTGCTTTAACGTAATAATCAAGTCATGTTTGTTGTTTTCGCTGCGTGAAAAGTTATGCGAAAATATACCCAACGAAGTTAATTCGAAGAAATCCTTCGTTCCTCTGTACTAATGTTTGCTGATACTTTTTGAATCACTCTTTCTAAGGGTATTTTTGTTTCACACAATTCCACATTTACACTTAAGATCAGTCATGACATTCGACCATACTCAATAGTTTGGGGAAAATCAAGACAACATTGACTAATGTCACCTGAATCGTGCTCTCAATATTAATTCAATACAATCTGAGTAAAATGCAATTAATCCGCAGTGATGGATCTTATATGATTTGCACTGGAACGAATGTTTCTTTAAAACTTCCTGACCAGGTTGGCTGTTTTGCGGGCTGAACTGAATATACGGATTTAGAATATACACTGACAGATTAAATGAGACCGTGTTAGAAGCCGGCTGATCAGCTCATGATATTTGTCATTTATCAAGTTGCAAATGAAGACATTGAAATTTTTGTAGGCATACAGCTCTCCAGAAGCTTAATACTAGAAAATTGTTTATTTCAAGACAAGACATCTGCAGAAGCTGCCTTGAAGAGGTTAAAAAAGGGATATCAGTTATTTTCTATGTCAATTCCAGGCCACATCGGAATATAGATTTAACACTCTGCTAGTCAATTTCTGAACGATTTATCGTAAATGGTAATATCTACAGATAGTGTATTATATTTGTATGACAAAGTAGATCAATATGATGAACCAAAATGTGTCTCAACTGATCTAAGCAAAAGAACAACTCAGTCAGTCAGTCTGTCGGTGGCATGTCATAATGTCCATGGACATTATGACACACCAAAAAATAACATAACGTCCATGGACATTATGTCACTTTTTTAAAATGTCATAATGTCCATGGACATTGTGACACTTTGAAATCAGAAATGTATTGGAAAATTTGTTTAAAATTTAAGATAGGGACGCTCTTATCCCGAAAAGAATTGCTCCTAAATTTGGTAATTGTTACATTTTGGACTTCTATTAAAAAGTGTCCTGGATAGCTGGCCTTCGGCCGGGCGCAGGGGTTTCAAACTCTGGGATATTTCGAACACCGTCTTCGCTAAATTAAGCCTTTTTTGATAAATGGACTCTTTGAAATCCATGGACTTTATGTCCCATTGCTCATGGACATTGTAACACTTTTGAAATTGTCATAACGTCCATGGACATTATGACTCAATTAAGTGCGTCATAACGTCTATGGACATTATGACACGCCACCAGTCTGTCTAACAAATTGGGTATAAACAAAAGCGGTTAAAGGGTAAACTTTTGTCTTCTAGAGATAAGAAAAAATTCGGTGTCTTAATGTCTTTTGAGGTAATGCCTATGATCGTTATGACACACATAGTTGAGTCATGGTGTCCATGGACGTTATGACAATTTCAAAAGTACCACAATATCTATAAACATAAAGTCCATTGAGTTAAACTCTACCATTCAATTTCTGAACGATTTATCGTAAATGTCAATATTTACAGATAGTTGTAATTATTTGTGTGGCAAAATAGTTTGAATCTGACTCTTTTCTCTTTACAAGAATCAGTACGATGAACCAAAGTGTGTCTCAAACTGATGTAAGCAAAATAACTACTCAGTCGGTCTGGCTAACGACTAGGGTCTAAACAAAAGCCATTAAGGGTAAACTATTGCCTTCTAAAGATGAGAAAAGAATCGGAGGCGCGTTATAATGTCCTGTGAGGTAATGTTTATGAACGTTATGACACATTATGTTGAGTAATAGTGTCCATGGATGTTGTGACATTGAAGTCGAAGTACTTTACATGAGTACCAGGCGCGTATCCCTATCTTAAGATGGTACTTTAACAATCACTGGGTAAGTCTAATAAAAAAAACTCCCACTGCCCCCTCATGTATTTTACACGCTGGTCGCAATTTTTGTATATAGATAGACCGGTCAATGTACAAGCACTTTGCTCAACTACTTGAGCTATCTAATCTCTGATCATTGCTGCGCCGTTGCTTAGCTTCCGCGGTGTAAAACATCTTTTCCGTTTACTACCACGCAGATGGGATGGCCTCTGTTGCAATAGCACCTAGAGACGTATCCGGTAGACCGTCAAATATGCCGAGACTTAGTTATTACTCACAGGGACACACTGCGGCAATTCTGGTATGAACAGAACTCTGAACACACCTCGACAAGGAAGAAAAATTTAATGGTATCTCTTGTGTATGATACCTTTCAACCCAGCACACTTCTCATTTATTCGACACATTTATATGATAAAAACTTACGACACATTTATTTAGGTATATACATCCATCCATCCCGTATGATACCAATTCATTTCCAATGCTTAGTCCCACAGTCACTCTTCTGAGGGGTATCTGTTGTTCTCGGCAACAGCATCGAACTTATTCCGAAATATTGTCTTGACCAATCATCAGTCGTTTAACCGCCACTCACTCTTTCCGCGAATTTGGGTTTAAACCAAAGCCACTACGTGGATCCCGAAGGAACCTAAACCAACTAATCAGCCTGGTCAAAGTCCTGCGGGCAACTGGCCACCCGTAGTACCAAATTATGTTGTTCTCTGGTTAGACCCCATGTCCTAAGACAAGCCTAGGAGTGAAGTGACATTTTTAGTCCGCGCAGAATTCAGATACTAGTAGCATCTCTATACCCCCGGATTGAAATACAACAATATGGGATTTATCACCAAGGAAACATGCCCCGGGGGAGGGACGTTATGACACGAAAGTCGAAGTGCTTTACGTAAGTATCAGGAGTGTAGCCCAAACTCACGATGGTACTTTTTCAACAACAGGGTGAATACAATGCGTCAACTAGCGTCCCATTGCCTATCACGTTACTTCCCCTCACCAACAACCAAGCATGAAACAATGTTCCAGGGGCTCCTGGATCCCGTGGTACCAGATTATACACTTCGATTGGTCTTCGTAGTCGAAACTACTCCAGTTGTCTCCCAGAAGACCCGGGACTGGTAACCCCATACAACACACTCATACAACCCACATACACACAATTCGTCAGTCAACCGTCGAAACTACCCACCCGAATACACGTTGTCTAACTAACCCCACAAAAGACGTTATGACAATTTCAAATGTCTATGGGCCGGGTATAGAAATACCCTAAAATTTAAAAGAGTCCGGCTAAGAAAATCTATGAAAGACACTTTTTTAAACGAGTTTAAAATGAAACATATACCAATTTCAATTCTTTCTAAGTTCTAAACAAATATTTCCTTTATTTCCTATTTAAAGAAAATTATCTAAAATATATGATTAAATAAGAAGAGAACTTTTACAAAATATTCAAGAGGAAATAGTTAGTTCATCTGTCTTTCTTATCAGGAAGTTAACATTTTCATATTGTTCTTTTACCAATCTCAAGAGAGTGCCTTTCTTCTGCTTGTAAATATTTTAAACTTTTAAAATTATAAATCAATTTTAAATGTAATTTTTTAAATATTCAATCTAATGACTAATCAATACAATACTTAATACCCCATTGTACGTGCTGACCCAAAAACCCAATTAGCTGCTAATTAATTTAACAAAAAATTTATTAAACATTAAATGTTTATAAGATTCCATTTATAGCTAACAATTTTCACTACCTTAATTAGCACACTTTGTAGCATAAAAATAAAATGTTAATATAAAATATGTCAGTTACTGCATGATAATCCCATCGTGTTAGAAAGGAATTTGTCAGAATTTATTTCGTTAAAAATACACGCGCGCAACATCTTGTCTGTTGGTTGTTTGTCATACAATTTCAGCATTTTTATGACCAAAATGCCAAAAGTCATTGGTGTATAGTTGTGTTTGTTTTACATTAAGTAATATTTTCCTGTTCGAATATTTTCTTAAAGAAATTTTTGTTTAACAATAACAAAATGCTTTAGTACCCTTAAGCATTTCGTATGACCTTTAACATTGATGAAGCAACAAAAACGAGAAGAAAAAAGCTACAAATATTTATTTAGTTAAATAAAATTTTTAACAGAAAAAGCATATTTATTATATAAAACAACCTATACAACCTTAAAACAACCTCATCTTTAACAAAAGCATCAACTTCATCATGTTCATCAGCAACACACTATAAATACTAACAGTTGTAAACAATTTTGTTCCTTTGCCAGTGATTTGTTTTGAAATTTAAATTTACTTATTTAAATATTTAAATACGATTCAGGCAAACTAAAAGCTATGTATTTGCTAAACTAAATGTGAAAAAAAAACAAAACTGAAAAGAATCATTTGAAATAAATTTTGTTGTCATTAATTCAATGACATTTAAAAGCCATTTATTTTGATTTCAATTTTAACATCAAACTCTTTTTGTTTGACCATAAAACATGTTGCAAATTGTGTGTCATTTTGCACATTTTGCAAACGAAAGGCTTGTGTTCAAATTAAGTGCCTGTTGTGAGACTTGTTAGTTGTTTTTTTCTTCTTTGTTGTTGTAGGTGTTAAAATAAAATGTATTTTTTTATGATAACATTAAAAGCAGACATTTATTTTGTTTTATGTCCAAAAATCTACTTAGTATGACATTAAGGTTTTAAGACTTATGAAGTGTTTCAGGACGGTGGAATGTTAAACTATCCAATGTCATTACGTTATAGCAAAAAGTATTTCAAATCTCTAGCAAGACAAAGTGCAACATACAACATATTTTGTAATAAGTCTATTCGTGAAAAATAGGATATATTTTTGAAGATCAAATCAAGAAAATATGTTTCTGGAAGGATGATAGAGGGAGTAGTGTGTGTCGCCTGCCATTAAATTAATCAAAAGTGACAGAAAAAACATTATGGAAAGTACGGCCTTATGACACACTAAATTGACGACATTATGTCCATGGACATGACAATTTTAATGTCCATGAGCAATGCGACAGAACGTCCATGGATTCCAAAGGATCTATTTATCAAAAAAGGATTATTTTAGCTAAGCCGGTATTCGAAATTCTCTTGAGTTTAAAAACCCAGCTTCCGGCCGAAGGCTTCTATTCAGAACACCTTTCAAAAGGATATGAAAATGCAACATATACCAAATTTAGGAGCAATTTTTTTCGGGACAACTGTGTCCCTTTCTTAAATTCTAAACAAAATTTGCAATACATATCAAGTGTCGCAATATTCATGGACACTATGTCGCTTTATGGTGTGTCAAAAGGTCTATGGACATTATGACACGCCACCTTGTTTAACCTAAAAAAGGTCTGTAGTTTAGTGAACAAGAAGGGCAGATGTTGTGAAAAGTAATATTGTCCATAGACATTATGACACACCATAAAGTGTCATAGTATCCATGGACGTTATGATAATTCTAAAAGTGTCGATGGTTATAATATAAAAATGTATTGGAAAATTTGTTTAGAATTTAGGAAAGTTAAACTTCATGTCACTTTTCTCATAGACATATTGACTATTATCATGCATCAGTCTTTTAACCGCCACTTACTCTTCCCGCGAATTTGGGTTTAAGCCACAGCCACTACGAGGATCCCGAAGGAACCTCAACCAACTGACCAGACAGAACATAGTCCTGCGGGCAACTGGCCACCCGTAGTACCAGATTATGCGGTGCTCTGGTCTGACCTCTGGCAATCTATACAAGGACTAAGCCAAACAGTAGACTGTAATTTTTCCAATTTTTCAGTCCCGGTCAGACCGGAGGTATTGGCCACCTCTTTATACCCCGGGATTGCAATAACACCAAGGCGGAGGTCTCGCCAAGGTAACATGCCCCCGGGGGAAGACATGGTGACACTTTGCCATAATATACATGGACACTATGACATCATTAAGTGTGTCAAAACGCCCATGGACATTATGTCACTGGACATTATGACACGCCACCAACTCTGAATAGCTTCAGCACAACTTCTGCAACTTTCCACACCCATTTCGCATGAATATCATCTTTCAGATAGAAAGGATACCAAGTTTATCGTTGATCGTTTACTGGTAAGTAAAATGTTGGACTATTAACATTTGGGAAAATGGTAATTAACCATAACATTCATAAAACTTGTAATTTTCGGTGACGGTAGCGTCTCCTCTTTGTATGTGTTTGTAATATGCAAAAAGTTGATTTAGCTATGTACGTATTTCCGTCCGTCTGTCTATCTGTCTGTGATAAGCTCCAATTTCTTCAATATCTTTGTTACAAACCTTCATATATTCTATACAACAGATGTCAGAAAATAGTATAGCTTTCTACATACTCTTTCCAAAACAAACAAATCCAATTACAGAGCTTACAAAAAATTACATATATATTTACCGAGTATATATTCTTGTTTTACAAATATCTTTGTCCCACTGTACTTCATTAACTAACAAATTACTAAAACTACATACACACGTCATTTAAAAGAAATTTTTTAAAATTTACAATATTTATTTTTCATATTTAACAATCATTGCCATTGACAAAGATTTATTTACGTGCTAAATGAAAAGAAATCTGCACAAAAGAATAGCGATTTATGAATAATGGCTGTTGTGTAAAAAAGTATAACACGAAATTGATATGAATACAAGAACAGTAAAAACACAGCGATTTAAGCATGAATTATTAAGTGTCAACAATATGAAACATAAATCATTTTATTTTTAAATTAAATTTTACAATTTTCCAAAATGAATGTAATAATATGTAAAGCTGACAAATGAAAACGTTTGAAGGCAAATATTCAATTTTAAGTAAGAAGTATAGTAACTATGTTTCCAAGATAGAAATGAGAACGTTCATTTTCTAGGGATTAGGGACATGTGTACATTTCAAGGAGAAAAAGTGATAATAAATTTACAAGGAAATTATTAAAGGATTTTATTTCGAGTTTTAAAATCAAACTTTACGAAACTGACAGCGGTAAATGTTGCTGGAAAAACTGTTGGTATGCTTCCTTACACAAGTAACACAACTACATATACTTATAACCATTATAAACATTTAGGTTTACCCCTAGTCACCGACTGTCCAGGTAACAATTTACTTTAACATGTCCTTTATCTACGTGGTAGTCAATCGTCACTCAATAGATTACGAAGAGTAAGCTTATAAAGGGAACACTAAAGTGACGATTGCCTTCACCCTCAGTTACAAAGAGTACATCCGTGAAGAATGATGGTTAGACGTAAATAAAAGTTACTGTCTTTTCCGTATGCATTGACTTTTTGTCAAACTACTACTAAATGCACAAATACACTTGGTGTATGTATTAGTGTTAAATAAAACTTACCCAATTTATGTTTTATGTTCTAAAGAAACACGCTCGTTATTGGTGTCATTAACAAGTTTTACTTAGTCAATAAAAATGTGTAAAAGTTTTTACATGTTTGTATAAGTTTACGTTGTGTCAGGTATGTATACTTGTGTATTCAAAATACTGATTAGATAGATAGACTCATAGTTATAGTTTAAGTAAAAACAGAGGGGCTTTGCATATTTTTAGAATATAAAAATTTCGTCGCAAGCAAGAAAGCGCTTTTTTCCTTAAATTCTTACAAAACTAGATGTCAATTGATCCGACAATATAAGAATGACATACCAAAGATTATACAGATGAGTTAACAAGAACTAGAATATGTCCATCACTACATTGTTTGCAATTCCTATGGAATATATTAAAAACAGCATATATCGATTATTTCTTAAAAACATTGAATGTTGGGGAATAACAAAGACACATGAATAATAGACGAGATATTACGATGTTGATTAGAAAGAGGATAAACACACAAGGTGACGTGGACTTCCTTTCATAAAATACCGTAGCATTTGTAATAATAGTGGAAAAGAATAAACACTGTTCTACCATCTCTTGATGACCTACTGATGACCTACGAGAATTCCGAATAGTGCTGTGGTTCTATTAAAATGAAGTAGTGAACTATCAATATCTCTTAAACTAAGAGGAACAAAATATTCTTGTAGTATTATTTGTAGATCTTTTGAAGAAATATCTATTCCTGCTCCGGATGGACTAGGGAAGTGATTCTAAGATAATTAATATGATATTAGGTGGGTATCGAACAAATGCATAACACCATCCCCACTATAATGGTGTAGGGTATAAAAAAGTACCAAACTATTTACCCAAATTTGAATCTAGGTAGGGTTTGAAAACCGAATTCCAAAGAGCACACTATTTAGTGTACCTAAATCTGACAATCTGCACTATTTTATCAAAAAAGAAATTCAAATTTTTACACATCTTTTGGTACTTTTTTTCTCCCTAGCGATACAGTAAAAAGTTAATGGACTAGATTTTATAAAAAGTACCAAACATAAATACGATTTTGACTCTGAATTTCCCAAACGTATCAATATGTATTTCTAATTTTTCAGTGAGTTACGAATGTGATATAAATTTTATTATGTTCACTGAATTACAAAGAAGATATGTTTAAAAAGTACAAATATACAGGATTTACCCTAAAAACCCAAATTTAAAAAAAAGTGCCAAACAACTATTTTTGAAATGAACAAAGATTAGTAAAACATTTTTGGTCGGGTCCAACATTAGGAGAAAACACCATATTGATGCTATGTCATGCTATATTCCAGTGCATTCGTGGACCTTACATATCACCCAACCACACTACAGAGATGGTTTCTATTGTTTCAGCAAGAGTACCACGATGAAGGGAAATCGCCGATAAATTCAAAATTAAGGTATTACAACTCCACAACGTCCCAACTAATGCCAACCATCATTTCACTCTTCTTTTCGAGGTCTCAACAGATACAACTCAGGATCTCCCTCGTGCATCTCACTCATACAATTCCAATATTTTATTTATTCTCCTAGTTTCTAGAAACTCATCTTGAAAATTTCAATCAAGCAACCCCTGTCTGAGTTTAAACTATAGCCACTACACGCAAAGAAAAAACATAGTTCGACATGGTTACTAAAACTAATCTATAATTTGTTAAACCAATATTGTTAGCAAAAACATATAATTCTTATTTTAATACGATTTAACCAATATAGTTGTTACTGTAATCATTATCATGTCTATTATAAAATGGTAACAATGAAAATATATTATGTTACCAACAACCATTTAAACTTACAAATAACTATTATATGTTATGTTATATAACCATTGCATGTGGTTATAAATAACCATTTTATGTGGTTATAAATAACCATTATAAGTTATGTTGTTCTATGTCTCTTAGTACAATAACAAAACAACTTTATTCACACACGTCATACATTTTATTTTTTTTGTGTGTTTGTTGTTTTACGTAACAAAAACATGAGTTAAAATAATTCTCATTTGGTTTATAACATGTATAAGTATTTCACATTGTTTAGAATAATGTAGTTATAATTTTGCGAATCAAATTTAAATTTGTAAATCGTGTGATGCATTGTAGGTTTTTACTTTCTTAGAAAGTTATTTAGATATTTATTATAATATTTTGCTCTTAGAACATGGTTACCACAACCATGTTTTTTTCCCGCGTATACGTGGATCGCGAAGGAACCTCACCCGGCAAGGAGAGACAGGACGAAGACCTGCAGGCAACTGGCCACGTGTATAATCAGATCATGAGGTGTTCTGGTTCGACCCCATGTCAAATCATTCCAAAGGATACATTTTACATCACGTATAGTCCCGGCACTGGTAGCACCTCTTTACACCAGGATTGCAATACACCAAGATGTGGTAGGTTTTTAAATAACTTAAAATTTACGATTCGAATTTTAATAATATATTTTAAATCATTAGTAAACTGTTATTAGAAGCTATATGGAATGAAATTACTACTAAACAACAATTTACATCTCTGTGTTGTGCGTTTGCTGGCAATTGTTACATTTGTAGTTGGTGTAAATCAATTAAAAAGTGTTTACACACAAACAATGTTGTTTTTATTACCGTTGTTGTTCGCCTATTTGCAATACTCATTAATTATGTTCCCTCTCCCTTTCCGCCACCTTTACACTAAGTTCTAATTTGTTTTTGGGTTTTGATTTAATTTATATTCGGTTTATTGCACATTCATTTGAAATATTGTTACGGTTTGTTTGCAATTTAATCGCTTTACTATTTATTCGTCCATCGGTTGTGCATTGTGTTTTGGTTTGAAATCAATTTGAAGGTCATTACTTTAGATGTTTATTAAGCTTTTAATCTACTTTTGCAAAATATCGTTTAAGTACTTTTCGTACTTACGTTTTCTTTGGCTTAATTTTTCACGGCCTTTTCATAATATATTTGGCTGTGAAGAGGAAGGGGTTTATAAATTGTATTTGTTAACATTGTTTTTGTAAACAAATCGCACACATTTATTTCAAAAGTGTTATAACTTTAAAAAATATTATTTGACTTAAAATTTTTTAAACCATTTTATTTCTTTTTCAATAAATTTAACAAAAAAAGTTAAAACCCATAATTTTGAATTTGAGACATTGTTGTAGTAAATAAACAGTGTGTATGTGTATGTATGTTGTCAAATGTATGTAAATGAAAAACCCTTTAGTGGCTTAGGATTAGCTTGTAACGCTCGTTTGTGTTTTATATTGTAATGCTTTGGGAATTTATTTTCTTGTTTTTATTTTTTTTTCGCAACATTTAAGCATTGTTGAATTAAGGCGATTAGTAACGTAAAACTGTTAAATAATATATAAAAAAGGTAAAACAAACAAAAAAAGCTGTGAAATAATTGTTGTTGGATTATTTTTTGGTGATATGTGAACTATGTTACGTATGAGTAATATTTAATTACAAATTATATATGTGTGACTCATACGTCACACAATATTGTGATATATTTAGATTTTCATAGGTTATTTATTTCTCTTTGTATTATATTACAATTTGTAAACTAAACATCAAATTTTTGTAATAATTTAATTAAAATATTTTTTTTTTGTTTTAATATTTGCAATTTCTCTTACAAAACTTTACTTTATAAAATAAAGCCATAATATCTGGGAATTCAAAGAATAATTCCAAAAAAAATGCATTTTGTAAATTAAATTAAATTTATTATGAAAAATAGTTATAAATATCTATATAAAGTTATCCTTAGGGTCTTTTTAATTATGTTTTTTGTCAATTAGTGTTATAAAACTGATAAAAATTTCAAAGAATTGTATTTATCACATAAAGTACATTTGAAGTTGTTATTTAAACGAAAATAAATAAATGAAAAGCTCTTAAAGTCATTAAAAACAAATAAGAGTTTTATATTCTACATACCTTTTGAAAAACGGAAAAGTACCTAGAAGTTCGCTTTTAAGGATTCTCAACTTATTCAGACTCTACATACTAAATTACATATTTCTAAGTTCAATATTATAGAAAATTCAAAAAATACCTTTTAAAAAACAAAAAAAATACCAAAAAATTTATTTTTTTCGGTTCTTACTTAATTCCGACTCTATATATTTAATATAAGTAATTTTTATAAGTTTAATGTTATAGAAAATTCAAAAATTAACTTTTGCAAAACGAAAAATTACCAAAAAAAATCCCCATTGATTTGTACTCGTCTTATCCGGGCTCTACATACTTAATTTCATGTTTCTGGGTTCATTATCACAGAAAACTCAAAAAAGTTCCAAAAAGTTCCCTTTTATGTATTCTCGCCTAATTCCGAATCTACATACTAAATTTCATGTTCCTAGGTTCAATATTATAGAATATTTAAAAAGTACCTTTAAAAAAAAAAAACGAAAAAGTACCAAAAAGTCTCTTTTTATGGATTCTCACCTAATTCAGACTCTACATACTTAATTTTATGTTTCTATGTTAAATATTATAAAAATTCGAAATTGAAGACAACATTTTAAGACTACAATACATTTTCAAATAATACTTTGTAATAATACAAAATCACATAATGTAAAGTACCTTTAAGCGATACCTTCTGTGATGTTTACATTGTCTATGTGATAGTTTAGAAACACAAAAGAAACAATAGATTTTGTTTAGACTAGCAAATGTATTGCGGGCTTTATTATCACACTATCTCCAGCTTTTCTATTCTCCGGGATGTGGTTAGTAAATAAATGTTTCAACACGTTAGAGTTGAGTAGAACCACAAAGATTCTGTGGGGTGTTCCTGGTGAGAGCAAGTCGAGAAATCTAATACATCCAGTGAATAATTTTTATAGCCTACAGTGAGGCTATATACGTACGTATAATACGTTTGTGCTGATGTTTTTAACACACAAATATATTGGTCCTATGCCACCTTAAAGTATACCGATTGATACAGAATAATTAGAATGCGTCGATTAAGACATGTCCATCCGTCCGTCCGTCCGTCCGTCCGTCTGGCTGGCTGTCCATGTAAACCTTGTGCGCAAGGTACAGGCCGCCCTTTTCCTTTTCTATTAAAAATGAAATTTCACAAATTTAATGAGGATCGGCCCATGTTTGACCTATACTTCTATATAAAGCTTCATTTAGAAAATTTTGTTTTTTATCAATAAATTGCGTAAGTATTTTGGAATTAAGGTAAAATTCAGCATAAAAGTTTCTTTATAAAAAATAAAAAAATTATAACTAATTATAACTAGTTAGTTAGTTAGTTTATATATATTGGTCCTATACCACCTTTAAGTATACCGATTGATTCAGAATAATCAGAATGCGTCGATTAAGACATGTCCATCCGTCCGTCTGCTGGCTGGCTTGCTGTCCATGTAAACCTTGTGCGTAAGGTACAGGTAAGGTAAGGAACAAGCATGTTTTTTGGCGCAGGGACAAAGCCTATTAAAAATGAAATTTCACAAATTTAATGAAAGCCTCATTTAGAAAATTTTGTTTTTTTTTATCAATAAATTGCGTAAATACTTTGGAATTAAGGTAAAATTCAGCATAAAAGTTTCTTTATGAAAAATAAAAAAATTATAACTATAGTTATAGTGTAGGGTCGGCCATGGCCGACTATACTTTTCTTCTTGTTTTCAATGAAAATAAATGCAGAACAGGCGCGATAGTGGCGTAAGTGTAGTATATATTCTCTTAGTTAATTAGTTACTTAGCTGGTTGGTTAGCTATTTAGTTAGCTAGTTAGTTAGTTAGTTAGTTAGTTTGAAAGGAGAATATATCTGAAGGAATACACCTAGGTCTCTATCGGGCCTGTTGTGCGCTCCTTAACCAGTGCCACGGGTGGGAATCGAACCCACCACATCCGGTCTACCAAACTAGAACACTAACCACTAACCTACCAGAGGCCACAATTATCTAGTTAGTTAGTTGTTAGTTGGTTGGTTGGTTGGTTAGTTAGTTAGTTAGTTAGTTAGTTAGTTAGTTAGTTAGTTAATTAGTTAGTTAGTTAGTTAGTTAGTTAATTAGTTAGTTAGTTAGTTAGTTAGTTAGTTAGTTAGTTAGTTAGTTAGTTAGTAAGTTAGTTAGTTAGTTAGTTAGGCAAAACAATGTTACATGGACACATAGACAGGCAGAGCTAAATTCACTGAGAAATAGATTCTGATCGGTTAAGGTAGGCGAAGGACGAAAATTTTTGGATGTTACAATCATCTGCACAAAAGGAAAATATTCCGGACTAAAAACTGTTTCTAAAATCTGATACTATTAATGTAGTACCGTTGACACAACCGAGATTTTTATCAATCGTTTACTCTAAGTTTACTCTGGTTACGGCTTAATTACTGCCAGTCCACACTAGGAAACTTTTATTTGGGAAACT
Source organism: Lucilia cuprina (assembly GCF_022045245.1). Lineage (NCBI taxonomy): Eukaryota > Metazoa > Arthropoda > Insecta > Diptera > Calliphoridae > Lucilia > Lucilia cuprina. The sequence goes on along the minus strand of NC_060950.1, from coordinate 25,287,383 downwards.
TTTAATTTTGCGTGAGAGAGAAAGAGAAAGAATATCATTCATCTCGTTCTCGGAAACTTGTTTTGTTGTGTTATTCTTCTCATTCGTACAACTTCAAATCAATGAAATTTACACGTAGGTTCTGAAACAAAGCTTCTATGTATGGACATTAAGGCAACTTCAAAAGAGAATTAAGAAAAAATTTCTCAACAAAAGTTTCTAGTGTGAACCAGATCTTACTGGGCATTTAAATTTCGCTAGAATATAAATATTATTTACTTGAACCTTCAGAATTACCCTGTGCATTTGTTCGTTTATAGCAAACATTTAAATTTATTATTTAATGAGTCAAACGAGCAAAAAAATTAACTTTTATATTGAAAATCGAAAAAAAACCACTACTACCACCTACAATTTCAATTAGCATTTTTGCAATATTTTTAAATATGTTCATACACATTTACTGTATACATATATGTATGTATGTATGTACTTACAAACTACTAAAACTATAAAATAATAGTAAAAATTTGCATGTTAAAATTAATTTTCTAAACTGAATTTGTAATGAGCGAACAGAATCGCATGTTAAAGGTGAAATGTCAAAAAAAAAATTGGTTAAGCGGGCCAATGACATTAACACTAATATTACCCGAAAAAAATAATAATGTCAAAAACTGTATAAAAGTTTTAACTTCGAATTGTAAGTTTTAGGTGCACAACTTTTAGATTTGGCAAAATTCACCTGTAAAATTTAGTGTTAAGTTAAAATACTTTACATGTTTCAGTTGAAGTGCTACTTATGCAAGAAACAAATGTGATATTTGATAAACATGCAAGTATAAGTTTTATATATATATTTTTGGAAATTCATGTAAGTAAAAGTAACATGCAAAGAAAAAATGTTTGAGTAGCAAAAAGTTAACACTCCTTGAAATTACTTAAAGTTTGTTATTAATAGTTTAAACAGTGGGATGGAAGTACAAATTTATTTAAAATTAATAAAAATATTTCTCAGGATGTTATATTTTTAATAAACAAATCAATTACCAGCATTTATGGTTTGCATTACCTAGAAGCAATTAGGTAATTACATACTTTTGATGTATTATGAATAACAATTGTAGACAAATTCTTAAAGCTGATTTAACAATATCAAATCCACTGTCTCTTTTTACATTTGAATATAGCATGCAAAATTTCCATTTTATTTTTGTCTTAATAACATGCTTCTGATCATGATGATGATGATGAGAATGACGGTGACATTGTCATTGGATGGTGATTGTGATGGTGTCAGTGATTATGCAAATGCAACCATTATTTGCATTAATGTTAAATTGTAAAAATAAAAATTATATACATATTTATAATATATGTTTCTTTTTCTGCATAATTCATCAATTATTTTAATTTCAACATTAACAATTTTTAATGCTTAACATCTTATAATGAAATAATATTTCTTTAGCAGCATTACACTATTACTGTTTTAATATTATGACAAAAATTAAAATAAAAACATGAGTAATAATGTTGTAAAACTTTATGAACAGTAAAAGGATTATTACAGCGATAAAATTAATATGCATTAAAATAGAAGTAAGAATTTTAAAGAAGAAAAGGAAAAATGGTTTAAAAAAATACAAAGAATAATTTTAATAGCCATACACAAACAACCAACAAAATTTGTGATAACTATAATTTGAAAGATCTTGTTATTCCTATGATTCCAGAAAGATCCTTTCGGTACTTTTTACAAACTTGAAAGTGGCTTGTAGCAATATATCTCAGCCTGTGATTTTGTGAGCGGAATGTAAAGATCCCAGGAAAAACTTACATTGAAAAGTAAATAGTTAAAATGAAACTACTTATTCACTTTAACTTCTTCATTCGAATTTTAACTCATTATTTTACTACGGTAATGACATTGGAGGCACTGCTTAAAAGTTGAGAGTTACAAAAGTACTTTTAATTTTACTTAAAAATTAGTTGTTTGATATTAATAACAAACAGTGTCGTCGGAATATAAACCAGGAACATCGGTTTATTAGCCAAATGTTCTAGTCAGCAATGCTTAGTATTTTGTGCCGTGTCAAATAATAGATTTCACATACAAATGTAATGTTCTGAAAGGAGGATGTACATATATACAAAGAAATACGCCTAGGCTTCTATCGGACCTGTCGTGTGCTCCCTAAGTAGTGCCTCAGGTGGGAATCGAATCCACCACTTTCGGTCTAGAATACTAACCACTAACCTACCGGAGGCCACAAAATGACAAAGTCGAAAAAAGTAAATTTATATCAGGTTTTAAGATAGTAATTACTAGAGTACTTCAAAGTAATACAGACGGTAAATAGTAGTCATTGAAAAGTAAGTGGTTATATAAGTTCATTACTGTTTTTTTGCTGGGGTAATGTGCTAATGCGATAATAACGTCATAATGTCTAAATTAAGGATTAAGAGAGACAATAGCATTTTCCGTAAATACAGGGTTACGTCGTTATGAATATTCTGGAACAACCTTTGTTTCATTAGACAAATTCGACACCTTTCAAAGTGCATATAAATGAGCTTTCATGAAACAGATTCATCCAATAATCATCTAATAATTGTAACGTTTTAATAAAAAATGTGGTGTCATTGGGAAATGCAGTTGAGAAAAATTTTAAATATGGACAGAGTTTTAAAATGTTTTTATGACCTTTGAAGACATCAAGTTTTTAGAGATTTTCTTAAAGGAATAGCCGGCATGTAGGGATTTACTTATTACTTTAGCACTACAGAGTCCGAAGCGCCGTGTTCAAAATTTAGAGATTTTATATATGCTAGACTTTGCCGGCTTGATCTTGAAACCCGATTCCGAGAATTCGTTTATCATTGAAATCCACTTTCCTTCTATAAGCAGCACTATATTATCACTTAAGTAGGCAATTGGATTATCGCTCCGAAACTATAAGCATCGTAGTGACCATTGAAAACGATATCGTCTTGTTACAATTGCAACCTTTATGACAATATAACGAGCTCAAAACATATTTTATTTACAATAAAGCTCCAACTACGTCTCATATTTCCTGTTGTGCTCTTTTGCTTATGACGCTTTATTTCTCAGCATTATGAATCCATAGAGACCAAAACTATGTAAAAGGATTTACTTTCATTTCATAGAAAATTCTAAAACTCCCCAAACTTATGTTCGTGGTTGCAATACACGGCTTTAAATTTCATGTGTAACTTCGGTACTTACCGGAGAGGTGGCCAATGTTAAATCTGATTGTAATAGATAACTTATTAGATCAAATTTTCCATTTATCTCGATATTTCGGAAATTAGATTTTAAGTAAGATGTCGACTTGGTTATTAATATAACGTTGCTAACTGACTATCAATATGAATATCACTCTAATGCTATTTTTTTGATTATGTTTTAGAAATTTTAGAAGAACTGAAAGGACTTTATTAAAGTTTTGCCAACCTCCATGATTCTTATTAGGAGTCCTAGTGTGCCGAGGTAGTTAAAATAGGGAGGTTGAATGTTGGCTAAAGTCAAATAAGAGCCGTTTATTACAAACATTTGCAGTCTAATTTACATTTTCATCAAACTATCTTCTATCGATCTCTAAAGAAATACTAATACATTTGTCGTTGTTGTGAATTAAAAAGCCCAAATAAAAAGTTTTGTTTCTATGGCGACTATGTGAAGTAATGCATCGGTTGCATTATATTATCTTAAAAAAAAGTAAGAAATTATATATAATACCCTACACCTGTTAGAAAAATAAAATGTGATTTAGTTTTCCTTATAAAGTATTTAAGTTGAATTGTACCTTGCCTCAGATACACTTAAGCCATTTATTGTTGAATAAAATTGTGGACATTTTAGTCAAATTTTGAATGGGGCTTTCTATAGGAACTAGGGTCAAATGAGGTCATATAATTATAGAGTTTATGAGGCTCATCATGTCTAGTATAGAAATTGGTTTTGCAGCTTTTTGTCGAGTTACGAAATATATTAAACACAATTTTGAACCAAAAAGCCCTATTCGGCGGGTTCGGTTATATAGAGGCTATATAAAATAATGAACCGATGTCAACCATTTTCCATTTTTGGTGTTCGGTACCATAGAAGATTATGTGCAAAGTTTCATTGAATTATCTCCATAATTGCGACCTATAGTTTGATTACAAAGTTTACAAGCCCTATTTGGGGGGTTCAGTTGTATTTGGGCTAGGTGAAATAATGGACCGATCTTAGCCAATTTCAATAGGCTTTGTTCCTGCAACAATAAAAGATTTCATGGTATTATCTATAAAATTGCGACCTGTATTATGATACATGGTTTACGTGACAGACAGACATAGCTAAATCGACTCCGAAAATGATACTTTAAGGTGTATAGGACCAATATTATTGTGCGTTACAAACATCAGCACAAAACCCAATATACCCTCTCCACTAAAGTACCACTAAAGTGGTGTAGGGTATCGTTCGGTCTATATATTTCCAACAAAATTTACATGGACTCAGAAAGTGATCTACATAATATTAGGTTGGAGTAGGACGAATATTTTAAGGCGTTACAAACTTCAGTAGAAACACATAATGACCTCCCCACTATGGTGATGTAGGATATACAAATTTTAAAAGAAAACAGAAATGGTAATTTGTTTGCATCAGTAATCTTGAAATTTCATCGACTCGGTTTGTGACAGGACTTCTGAAGTTTGAATTAGATGATGAACAACAACTAGTTCGTTAGGAAAGTTTATTTCTTTTTCTTTACAACAAATGTTTAACCATTGTGTTATTCTTTCAACATATCTTAAGTTAGCTAATGAAAACAATTCAAAAAGCTATTGATTTGAAGTTTAAAATAATATTGAGGGATTAACACACACACATTTAATGCCAAAGCTAAGGATTTAGTTATTTTTTTTATTTTCTTAACAATTTGTTCATTGTCGTTGGCTGTGATTGTAAAAACCTGTCGCAATAAATGTTATACTACAAGAGGAAACATTAGTTACATTTTAAAAATTGATTTTTTTCATGCCGTGTTGTGTTGAACACAGCTCCGGCAAAAGAAATATTTAAATATCCGCATTAATGTTTATTGCAAAATAACAGTAAAACAAGCAAGAAATGCTGTTTTGCAATATTTGCTGCTCAAACTGCTGCCAGTAAAGCTTCTGCTATATTTTGTCACATCCTGTATGGTTGTAATGTCCGTTTTTTATAACATCCTGTTTCCGTTGCCCAAAAAGGGCCCAGGAAATGGATTTCAACAAAATGCTAAACAAAACACGTAGACGTACAACAACAACTGTAACAAAAGAAAACAATTGAAATGAAATTGATTTTAGTTTTAAGTTTTTATTTATATTTTTTATAAGATTTTCCTTTTTGCAAATATTTGTAGATTGAAAATGTTACCAAAGGTACATAAACTTGGAATGTTCAGGTAAATATTTATCAAGCTTTTATTGATTTCTCTACGTTTTTTTTAATAGATGAACAAAAATTTAAAATAAAGCTTTTAATTTTTGTGGTAAAAAGGCAAAAGTGCATAAGTTGTTTTTTGCACTTTTCAGGGGAACATTTTAATGTTTTAAAATTAATATTTTAAAGTTTAAAAATTTAGATATTTTAAAAAGTTTATATACGGTATTTATAAAAAATTTACACAATATAGATTGAGTACGGAAATTTCAAAAATGCGAAATGATGATTTTTGCATATCTGGAGATATGTGCTTTTTAATTTTTGCCACATATTTATATTGAAGCTGAAAAGTTATCACCACATAACTAATATATTTTTCCAATATAATTAATGTCAAACATCTCCAGCATTCTAGAGATAACGAATTAAATTACTATATTATGTTAGACACTAAATATAGTTACTTGGTGTTTACCTTTCACCATCGAAATGAACTCTTGTGTGTTTGTATGTGTTTATGTATATGGGTTTTGGAGCATGTGTTTAAATAATGTTGTTGAAAATTGAATCAATAAAATATTGATTGTGTTAAATTAAGAACTATGAATACATAATCAAACAATGTCACAAATTGATAAAGGAAAGTGAATAAAATCAACAAAATACTTTAAGGAAGTTATTTTGTGAATCCCTTTCCCTCACTTCACTTCATTGTACACTACACCACTTTAGTGGGGAACGTATATTTAATTTGTGCTGATGTTTGTAAGGCACAATAATATTGATTCTTTACCAACCTTAAAGTAAACCAATCCGCTCAGAATCATTTTCCATTTAGCTATTCCCATCCGCCTGTTTGTGCGCCTGTCCGTCTGTCCAAGTAAACTTTGTAATCAAACTACACGTCGCGATTTTGAAGATTATTCACTGAAATTTAATACATGATATTCTATTGTCCCAGGGACGAAGCCTATTGAAAATGGTTAAGATCGGTCCATTATTTCACCTAGGCTCCATACAACTGAACTCCCGAATAGAGCTTGTAAACCTTGTAATCAAACTACAGATCGCAATTTTAAAGGTAATTCAATGAAATTTGGCACATAATCTTCAATGATACCGTTGACGAAGCCTGTTGAAATTGGTATACATCGGTGCATTATTTCACATAGTCCCATACAACTGAAACCGCCGAATAGGACTTTTAAGTTCATAATTATGTTTAATATAGTCATATCTCGATAAAAATCTGCAATACCAAGTTCTTTACTAGACTTGATGACCCTCACGCATTCTATTATAAAAGGTCCTCATATGACACTATCCCCTATGAAAAGCCTCCATCAAAATTTCACTTAAATGTTCACAATTTTATTCAACAATAAATGACATAAGTATGTATATCTGAAGCAAGGTACAATTCAACTTAAATGCTTTATTATGACAACTAAATCACATTTAATTCAAAATTTGACTTAAAAACTACAGTTTTATTATTAAGTATATCTGAGTCAAGGTACAATTCAACTAAAAGGTTTTATTATGAAAACTTAATGAAATTTTACTTTTTGTAACAGGTGCAGGGTATTGTGTGGACGGCCTCGCTTACTTGTTTTTCATAAAAATTGTTTTTGTTTTTTAAAATTTAAATTTTTAAAATTGTTTTACAAAATAAAGGGATAAAACTTGAATACGTTGCACGATGGGAAGGAATTATATATTTTTAGAAATTATTATTTTCTAAATTATTAATCTTTGAACTATCGCAAATTGATTCAGAGCTAAGCAAACCATTAAAGAGAAATGTTTTTTTTTGTATTAACTCCTTCGGGAGCATACGGCTACCACAAACATCTTCATCATACACTATTTTCTGGTTATTATTATTTTTGCGTCTTCCCATGTAAGATTACACTATCCTAGTTTTTTGGAGTATTTTGCGACTTGAGCTTTAGGGATTGTACTCTATTGCTATTATTGAATACTTTACATCAGTCCAATAGAGTTTACACAAGCTTGTTAACGCCCAAGTCTATTTGAATCGTTGGCCTTTGTAGCATGGTGCTATTGGTGGTAATATTAATTCTCATAGCATTGGTTTTCTTGTAACTTATTTAAAGTCCATCATTTTCAAATTCTTTAATTTAAACTGCACGTTAGGGACATCGATCGAGAGTATATTTATCTGCATAAGCCAAATTCTTGATTTCATACAAAACGATGGTGACTAGTAGAAGTCATAAGGCGATATTCTTATTTAATTCAATACTTCGTATGAAATGTTAATAGTTCTGCATCGTCCTTTTCCTCTTAATGCTTTACATTGAAATTTATGAAGGGTAGGCCCAGAAGAGTATGCTATTCTGACGATAGTTCCATTATTGCAACAACAGGAGAGGAATGTCGTGTGCTTTACGTGAGTACATGGCATGATACCCTACACTACGGTGGTCTTTTTCATTCACTGGGTAGACTTGAACAACAGTCTACCATCGCCCCTGAATCCTTCAATGAAGAACTCAGATGACAATTTTTGTACATGGATTTGACCGGTGCACGTACAAGCATTTTGCTGAACTACTTGAGCTATCTAATCCCTCTTCCCGCAAATTTGGGCTTAAACCACAGCCAATACGCGAATCCCGAAGGAACTACAACCAACTGACCAGCCAGGACATAGTCCCCTGGGGGCAAATGGTCATCTGAGGCACCACATTATGCGGTGCTCTAGTTTTACCTCTTTTCAATTTATGCAAGGACTAAGCCAGGCTGTAGACTGTAACCAATTTTTTTAGTCCCGGCCAGACTAGAGGTATTTGCCACCCCTTTATTCAGCGTGATTGCAATAGCAAGGTGTAGGCTTTACCAAGGTAACATGCTGCCGGGGGAAAACTGGAGAGGAAGTAGCAATATTAAAAAGTTGAAGGCTTTAAAGTAAAATGAAGAATAATCTATAACTTTAACAGGCAAGTAGATTTGTCCAATCCAATTAAGAGCCGGGTTGATCTGCCATAATGAAACAAGATATCGCTTCACGTAAATGACTGCCTTAAAGGCCTTATTTGACAGTGGTCTTTTTCTTCCTTAGTGTAAAAAGGTTTTATGATGACTCATTACCTTTATGTATCTTAACCGCCGGCAATTTTCGCACATAGTTCTGATCATTTGTGTCCTGCTCTGATCATTTGTCCCCGAACTTATCCCTGTGAGCCAACAGTTCTCGTAGTACTAAATAAGGTGGTTCTCTTGTTCGACCCAATTTAAAACAATTCCAATTTCTAGTCCCAGCAGACAAAAGGTACTGGTATCTGGTAACTTTTCTCCGCTACTGAAATAACACCAAAAAAAAAAATGGAGGAAAATTCATCAAGGTAACATACCCTTCAAGGTATGTTATCAAGAAACAATAAGAGAAAATTACCAGTGAAAAAATATAATACTATTGAATTAAATTTAAATTTCACTTAATACCCCAGGCGAATTCAGTTACATAAACTATGACAACATTTAATTGAATAAACTATTGGCATGTGTATACAATTATGGAAAAAACACCAATATAGGATTTACAATACATCATGCATCATGAATTTTCAATTTAACTCTATGAATGATAATCAATATTTAGCTTTTGTTGTCAGTTTTAGTATTCAACCAATACATACTATATCTTTTATTTTCTATATATTTCAAACAGGTAAACAACCATGCAGATCCAGAGACTTGTTTCGTTTTTAGGAACGTGTCGTCTACTTGTCGAATTTAATTGTATGTTTTGTCATTTCCAATAGTAACTCTTGAGGAACTGATACTAATTCTAAGACTATTTAAATGGCTTGTATAGGCATGTATAGGTAATGTACGTATGTGAGTATTTAAAACTTTTAAAAGCTGCAGGGATTTTATAGTATTTGTATATATGTATGTGAATGTATACATTTTTTAAGGGTTAAAAAGGTCTACAGTAAAAACTTGAGTATTTTTTTAATACAAGCAGGGATTTACTAAATTTGTTACCATGTTTGTAATAAAAGTAAATCATGTGTATAAAATTATTAATTCCTCAATTAACCCTTTTTTATAAGTTTATTGAGAATTTTTAGGAATATTCCAATACTAGTAGCAGGTCTTTGTTAGTCGTCTATAAAAATAGTTTACGAAAGTATGTGTTTACAACTTGGTAGAGCTTTTAGTTGTTCTTCTAGCAGACAGCAACTTAAGTAGTACAAAAATGCGAACAAAGTAGGGTAGAAGGGGGACCATACGCCAATTTTTTTGGAGGCGTCCTCAAACTAAAACCACAATACATATTCTTAATTTGTTTCTTTGTTCGGATACTTAGGTGTGTTAACTTTAGTTTTATTCCTTTCGAACTTTAATGTACATTAATGTACATATTTTTTTAAACTTTTCCGAATTGACCAAAAAACGGGGATACCAAATTTTGTTCTACATCACAAGCAATACATATATTTGGAGATGTGCCCCAGGGGCTGTTAAGCGGTTTAGTTAAAATTTTTTCGGTCTTCCAATTATGTTATCGAAAAAATAGTAAGTCTTATGGTATCACAAAAACTAAAAAAGTTAACACAATAAATATACACAGTGAAATATTTTCACAGCTTTTTGAAAAACTTAACTTTACATATGATCGAAGGCACAGATCATATGTGAAGTCAATTTTTCAAACTTTTAGCGATGATAGATCATCGATAAACGAAAACAAAATTTGATAATGTGATAAAATCGATTGCTCGGTTTTCAAGTTATTCGCATTGACAGATGTGCCCTTATGGCGCATAATCCCCCTTCTACCCTTCTCTCTATAACTTAGCAAACAACGTCTGTAATCTTATTTTGTTTTTTTTTTAAATAAATATTCTGTTAATGAGAAATTGATCGAACTAACTCCTATCTGTTTATTTTAAAAACAGATACCATTTTAACAATCTGCATTTGATAAAAGGATCCAACTCTATTTTATAGACCACTGAGTTTGAATAACTAAAGGTTTTGGGTGTTTAAAAGTATAACTCTTTAAGTATTTTGCAACAAACAAATAACTATTTTTATAGACGTACAAAATATTCTGTGGAGTAATAAAAAGGTAGAAGAGAAAAAATAATTAAATATTTTTTATAACATTAAGGATAGTGTGGCAAATGAATGCGGATTTGTATTGAGAACAAGGTTTATATACATACGTATATAAAGCTACAAAAGAAACAAAAACAAAGTGTACGAATGTAAAATAATCCGATGATAAAATATAAATACATATTTTCATTTGTACTTTGTTTATAGGATTATTATGCAATTTTTTTTTGATTTAAATTAAGTTAACAAAACATAATTGGATTGCAATAAATTGTTTGTAAAGATAATTAAAACAAGTGTGGATGTATAGTAGGGCATGGCCGACCATATGATACCCTACACCAGTAAGTATGTTAAAAATGTGGATTATTTTTAAAATAATGTAGTATTTAATTTGTTTTTTAACTTAATTCCGAAATATTTTTACGTTTTCTTGACAAACAAAAGAGATTTACTACCATAGGACTCGTATGGAGGTAAGGGGTAATTATGGGCGTATTCTAAGAAAGAAAAACTTAAAATAAATAATAGCCACAGCAGAGCAAAACAACTTGGGGCACTTGTTGACACTTGTTTTGACATTTGTTTCTGCCATAATGACCACATCAGGGCTTTTATGGCTCCTTTAAATTACGTCATTGTGAAACCTTTTCCCTATCCTCTGATCACTAATTTCTTGTGATATTGGTGTAAATATATTGATTGTTGTTGAACGAAGGTATAGCACTGGTCATCAAGCAATTTCATTAACAATAGTCAATTATGGGAACAATATATCATAGGAAATAGACAATTGATTTGAATCTCTTTTTATATCATAATGGCTGGTCGTTTTCGCATCGACTTTTGCAACATACGCGGGTTGAGAGCGAATTTTTTCTCTGTACATGCTCACGTTTGTCTCCATCAGCCGAATGTTTTCGCCTTATGTGAAACACTGCTATCTGAGATTGCAGATCCACCGGATTTTTATATACCTGGATATCACCAGGGTTGATGGGTTTAATTCAAATTCAGGACACACTATTTGCACTTTGGGTGCAAATAGTGTGTAAAAACAGGCGTAAAAACTCGGGAAAGGATGCTACCATATAAAACTTCGACGCACTTTCCGATTTCATACTGAATATTCTTAAGACTTGTCGGAACAGTGACGATTAGTTCGCAACACATATTTTATGTGATGAAGGGCACCAAAATAATACCCTCGACCTCTTTTCACCTCACATCCTGATAAGTATGAAGTGGATATTCTCGCACCTCTTGGTAATTTGGATCACTGTACCATATCCGTCTCATTTTCGCTCTCTGAACTTTGTAACGTTTAGCTCAATGAATTCTATAGGCAATACAATTAGAAACTTTGTTTCCTAGACAATAATGTCAATACAATGGTTAAATGTAATTATGCTGGGAATGAAAACATTCAATCCATAAATCAGAAGTGCAAAAATGCAATCAGATCTTGAGAGGAAATTTTCAGAATTTGGCGTAATAACTAAAACGTCCAAACTGATAAGCTGCGCAAGAAGGCGAGGTCTTCGCTGCTCCTATCGACAGCAACTCCTTTTGTTCGTTCGTTAAAAATGTAAAGGATAATGCTAGTTCTTCAATTCCGACGCTTTTCAAGGACGACCAAACATTCACTGACGCGGTTGAAAAAGCTTACCTTTTAGCTGAGTTATTCGCAAACAATTCTTGCTTGCCGGTTAGCGATCAATCACTGCCGATCTCGAAGGGGTATCAAGAACTATGTCAAATATATTCTTTCGTGCGAAATATATTCTTTCGTGCAAAATATATTCTTTCCTGCCGTTAAAAAGGTTCTATCAGATCTCAACATAAACAGGTCTCCTGGACCGTATGTCATACCGGCACTGTTCTTGAAGAAGTGCTTTTCGACGCTAACTCCATCCATTAGCTAATCTTTTCAGCATTCTATACCATGCCTGCAAATTTCCTGCATGCTGGAAGATTGCTAATGTAACGCCAATTCCCAAAAAGGGAGAAGCTAATAATCCTGAAATTTATTTTCTAAGGTTATGGAAAGTATGGTCAATTCGTAGAGGTCGCTTTACGAGAGACTTACTAGCCTTCCTTTCGGAGAAATGGTCACATTCCATTCACCATTTTGGTGGAAGTAAAGCGGTGGCTCTAGATATTTCAAAGGCGTTTAATAGAGTGTGACATGGTGCACTTGTATCAAAACTAATTGCATTTGGTGTCGGTAATAACTTCACTCGATTTATTTCGAGTTTATAGATGGGACCTTATCAAACGAGTTTTGGATTAATTAAGGGGTACCGCAAGTCTTCGTTTTTTCCCCTACCTTATTTCTTATCTTTATAAATGACTTTCTATGTCAAACTTGCAACTCTTCCTACTCTTTTGGGGCAATTAGGTGCAATATGAATGAATCGCTAAATCACAACTTGATAAAAATTTCTGAATGGGGTCGTGTTAACGAGTCGAGTAAGACTCAGAAATTTTTGATGTTCTAGTCATGAAAATACAGTGCGATGTCCGATGGACTAAACACATGTTCCAAATGTCAAAAGAAGCATTCAAGTTTCTCGATTTTTTTAAACAGTGTAAGACATTCTTCACTTTATGTATATCCGTCCGAGAATGGAATACAACTCCCATGTATTGATTTACTGGAGCACCATCGCAATGTGGGGTGTATTTCACTGTTCTATAGATATTATAATAGAATGTGTTCCCCTGAAATTAAGGAATTCGTTCCCGATACCCTTATATTATAAATCAAACACTACTCCCTCTATCCTCCCTCTCACAGCACGATGCACTGCATAGGTAGTGCAGCATTCCCCTGAGTGCTGGTCCAAGAAAAAAAATATTATCCTCTCCGCTATAGTGGTGCAGAGTATTAAAATATTAGTAATTTATTACGCCTAAGTTTTATTCCTTATGGTTGGTAAAAGAAATCATAGGATCATTTTCAAGTTTTAAAATGTTAAAAAAATTGAGACCTGTTGTAGTTTTTTAAAATTTTTGTCTTTATTTCGTCTAAATTTATAAATTATTTCCTCAATTGTTTAAACAGTGTGTTTAAGAATTTAAATTAACACATTCATTTCATCCTTCAAAATTATTCATGTATATTTAAAATATTTACCGTAAATATTTATGAACTTTTACCGCTACTAGTATAAACATTAAAAACACTAAAAATTATTTATTTTCGTCACTACCCACATTGTGGTTAATTAGTGGTCAAAAATACAAATAAATTTTTATGGGAAAGAAACCACAATGGAATATATTCAAAATATGAAATATTCAGAATATAAAAACATATGTTGAATATTGTGTCAACAGCCAAAAAGGAAATCAACAACAGAAAAAAAAACATGTACTATAACAAATACATTGCAAAATATATGTATATATATAAGTATTTGTTTATATACAAAAAAGTGTAAGTTGTAGACCGACATTAGACCGACACAAAAAAAATAAAAGAAGAATGCTTAAGCTAAACTTCTCAGGATAAAAAACCTTTAATGATTCGCAAAATACGAAACAAGACAATATAATTGCCTATTGAATGAGCCATGTGTATCATTGTTCCCACATTTGAAAATGTATTATTAAAAAGTAATCCATATTTTCAAAATACTAACTGGTGTAGGGTAGGGTCGGATATGACCGACTATGCATATCACTTTTTTTATCAATGGTTTAGTTCAAAAATGTCAAAAGCAACTACTTTTCTACTACTACCAAGGAGAATGGAATGACACAATAATACTTAATATTGGACAAATTTGGAATTAATTATCATTAATTTTTGGAATATAATTTCCAGGATACATGGATATCATTACAACGAATGCATGAAAGTGCTTCTACACCATTTTAGTGTAGTAGGGTATATTGTGTCTGTGCTGATGTTTGGAACACTCAATAATATTGGTCCTATACCCACCTTAAAGTATACCAATCGGCTCAGTTTTCTGAGTCCGTCCGTCTGTCCTTCCATATGTCCGTCCTTCCGTCTGTCCGTCCGTCTGTCCGTCTGTCCGTCCGTCCTTCCGACCGTCCGTATGTCCGTCCTTCCGTCTGTCTGTCTGTCCGTCCTTCCGTCCGTCTGTTCGTCCTTCCTTCCGACCGTCTGTACGTCCATGTAAATCTTGTAATCAAGCTACAGGTAGCAATGTTGAAGATAATTTAAATTTGGCACATAATCTTCTATTGCCTATTGAAAATGGTTAAGATCGGTCCATTATTTCACCTAGCCCCCATACAACTCAACTCCAGAAACCTTGTAATCAAAGTACAGGTCGCAATTTTGGAAATAATTCAATGAAATTTAGCACATTACATTCTATGGTACCGTAGACGAAGCCTATTAAAAATGGTTAACATCGATCCATTATTTCGCCGGCTTTTAAGTTCATAATTATGTAATTCTCCAAAAAGCCGCAAAACCTAGTTCCATACTAACCTTGATCAAACTCATGAACATTATAATTATAGGGCCTCATTAGACCCTAGCCCCTATAAAAAGCCCCCTTTAAAATTTGACTTTAATGTCCACAATTTTTCTCAACAATATATGGATGAAGTATATCTGAGGTCGACTTAAATGGTCGGCCTCTCCCTACTAAAATTTCTTACTTGTTTATAGATGTTCTCGTAATCTTGTGAGTCCATTCAGCATCATACTAACCTCAGACTTGCTCATTTTGAGAATATATCTCGTCTTGTTCTTATTATGGCAACCCGAATGATCTTTGTGATCTTGCTCACCGTTTCATTACTCCATGGGATGCTCTCACTCAAAGTTTAAATTCAGCTTTAATTGCGTCAAATGGTTTTGCGTTCATCAGGTTAATTATCTCGAGTTCCCTTCTCTTTAAAACGAAACCTTACCTCTGGGGTCAATATTTACATTAAGTTTTCTTAGAAGCCAATATAGTCTTCGATTTAGTTCTATCACCTGCTTGTATAATATATTATTTTACAGTACTTTATGGAAGAAAGTTCAATCCATTTGTTTTCAAAAGTATAACATGAGCATCGTAAAATTTATTAAAATTCTTTGCAATTTATTAGAGCCACTCTATTAAACAAATACTCATATGTTTGAATTTTTCATAATGTTGCTTTGTCGCAGAATTTCAAATATTGACAGCCAAAAACAAATGTTTGAGGTTTAAAAGGTGACGTTAGAGATTGGTAAACCAAAAACAATAAATGTTTGAATACAATTAAGTTTGAGTTGAAATTTAACCTTTCTATTCAATTTGCGCATTGAAAATGGTAATAGAAACGCAATTGGAAACTTGTTATCTGGTTTTTGATGAATTTAATAATATTTTTTGATATTCATCATATTTGTATATAAACATGAATATATGCAAAGATTTTAAGAAGGATATATTAAATATTCACAATAATGTAATTAAATCCTTTTACGGATAGTTATTATGAGTAGAAATAAAAAAAGTAAACATAAGTACTTTTTATTATTTTAAATTTCTTAAAATAACTGTTATAAAAAACAGTACAAATGTTGCCAGTAATGACATGATTAATTAAACCTTTCCGTCTAATAATCACAGTAAATGTGTATGTTGTAAGTTAATATATTTCCGTTTTCCGTGAACTTTTGCTGCGTCATAACACGGATACATGTACATAAAAACATATACACTTTAACAAATACCCAGCTGTGTTAGAAGCGTCAATATCATCATCACAGAAAATATTTTCTAAAAATGTCTAACAATATGAACGACCTGGTCCTTTAGTAATCTATAAATACGTTAGTTTCAACCATTTAAACTGTAGAACAAGAAGACTAGTTGAAAAAAATGATAAAGCTTTCATTTGTTTTATCATTGCTGAAGAACTTAATTAGTCATTGTAGAAGATAAAACATAGCAAAACAAATCGTGGGGAAAACGATAACAATAAGCAAAAACTGTAATAAAACAATGTCGAGGATAAATATTATCTAAAACAAACAGGAACAACTCTACGGAAACTATGAAAAAATATGAGAAAAAACTCATAGAATGATAATCAGAAAAACAAGTGTGAATGTATGATCGGGCATGGTCAATTATATGATACCCTACACCTGTTAGTATGTTAAAAAGTGGATTATTTTTTTTAAATCAAGCATTTAATTTGTTTTTTAATTTCATTTCGGAATATTTTCACTTATTATATTACAAGAGGGCAGTGTAGGGCAGTAGGGATATACATATATGGGTCTATATTTATATATTAGTAGAGGAATTTACGTCTTCCTCAAAGTTATTCATGTAGTATTTAATCGTGTTTTTAGTATTTAGAAGTGAATTTTGACCTTCAAGACATTTTTTTAAAGGGGAATTTGTACGGTGGCTGGGGCCCGACCATTACAAAAATTGGTAATGATATTTAAATTTCTATAAATCTTAGTTTTGCCGATTTACGTAATTCTGGGTCATAAGGCCCTATTCGTACCCCTCGAATGGGCGAAATAATGAACCGATTTCATTTAGCATAATATTTGTCACAGAGGACCTTTATGGGTTAGTTAGTTAGTTAGTTAGTTGTATAGGTTGTTAGTTAGGTAGTTACATAGTTAGTTGATTAGTTCTCATCCATGATGATAGATTAGCCAACAGCAACTTACATTGAAAAGTTACAGGTAAAAAACTAAAAAACGCTTTTTACTTCTTCATTATACCCTACACCACTTTAGTGGGGAGGGTATATTGGGTTTGTGCTGATGTTTGTAACATACAAAAATATTCGTTCTATACCCACCTTAAAGTATACCAATCGGCTTAGAATCATTTTCTGAGTCGATTAAGCTATGTCGGTCCGTCCATCCGTCCGTCCGTCTGGCTGGCTGTCCATGTAAACCTTGTGCGCAAGGTACAGGTCGCAATTTTCAAGATAATTGGATGACTATTTCGACTAGCCCCCATAAAACCGTACCCCCCAAATAGGGCCTTTTGGCTTATAATTAATTTAAATCATCTATTATTTTAACAAAAGTCGACAAAACTTAGTTTTATAGAACTTTAAATGACATTACCGATTTTTGTAATGATCGGGCTTTATTTGACCCTATCCCCCATACAAACTCCCCTTCAGAAAATGACTTAAAGGTCAAAATTCACTTACAAACACTAATAACAATTTTAAATTCTACATAAATAATATTGAAGAAGACTTAACTCCCCCTTCCAATATTTTTAAGGATAGGGCCATATTTTGCCCTACTCCCCTTTGAGCCCTCTTAAAAAAATCTCTTTTTTTGCCAAAAAAAAAAGTAAAAATATTCCGAAATAAAGTTAAAAAAACAAACCAAATGCTTTATTTTTTTTTAAATAATCCCCATTTTTAACATACATCCTGACTGGTGTAGGGTATCATATGGTCGGCTACGCCCGACTATACATTCATACTTGTTATTATTTTAACTCATTAGATACTTACCACGCTCGCTTACAAATCACTAAATGAATAAGTACTTACAAACAAGATGTTAAAAAGTTGTTTTCTTAAAAATATTGCTCACACAGAATATGAAGTTCGTTAGCTTCTTGTTCGTTAGTTAGCTATTCTATTCGGTCGTTTTGAAATAAATTCTTAAATGATTTATACAAGAACACAGGTTTGTTTGTTTGAAGTTTAAAGACTGTAAAACGGCTGGACCGATTATCTTGAAATTTTAGCAGTACCTTTTTGTGTGTTTTTGGAAGGAACTAAGCAACTTTTTATTAGAGTTAAAAGCTTTAAATTTTGCACGAAGAACTTTAGCATCAATGTAAATATTTTGGGTAATAAATTTGCGGACTACCAAAGGGGGGAGCGGTACTTCCCATATGAATTAAATATAAAAAAATATTTTATCTACGAAACTAATAGAACATGATTCCTAAAATTTTGCAAAAAGGACTTTTATATTCATCTGAACATCAGGGGGTGGCTTGGAACCTGCATATGAATTGTATAGAAAAATTTATATATCTGAGATACTGTGGAAGCTAGAATCTTAAAATTTTACATGAAGAACCTTAATATTCATGTGAATATTTAGAGAACTAGGCGGATTTTCAATGGGGGGATTGTCCCCTTGCATATGAATTAAATACGGAGTGGCTCTCCCATGTGTTAGTTGGTTTTTTTTGCTTATAGGGTAGCAAAGTACACTGGGTATAGCTAGTAAAGTCAATAAATTTGAATTAAGACATTTGACTGGTGTGTTTCCTAAGACCTGTTATTTTCTTGCTTAATTAATTAAAACAACACAAAACGGAAGAAAACATGTGTCATGTTTTCATTATAATTATGATATATTTACGAACATGATAAAAATTTTGAAACTCAAAATATAGGGAATGGATGCTGATGTGGCTTCAGACAATGAAAAAAAGAAATAAATTGCGTTTTTTTTTTTGGAAAAGACGTTAATGGCATTTTATTAAAATAATAAATTTATTGAATCATGACGCACATGCACAAGTAGACGAAAAATAATTGAATTATTAATTAAACATATGTATGTTAGAGCTATTTTTGGAACAAGTATAGACAATTGATATTAAATGAAACAATATTGATTTTTAAGATTTTCTATAACAAATACATACATATTATGTCTTTTTAATATCATACATGATTTAGGCCTTAATAACTTTTCATGCATGCCTCATATTTTAAGATTATTGTGTATTGAATGTGCAATATTTACTTAGTTTTGAAACCACAATTTCCTATTTATATGTACAGCACACAATGGAATTCATGTTTTAAAATTTATAACCACTATAAATTCTGTTTCTGTTTTTTTTAACAAAAAACAAACATTGTATAATTTCTAAAGAGTTTTTCCATTTTTTTTTTAATTTTCCAATTTATATAGATTCTTATTTATGGACTTGTCAAAAGCATAAATTTATAGCAGCTTTTATACAAATATTGATGAGGAGATTTTGTTTTTACTTTTCTACATTCGATTTATACTATGTATTTTAGCAAGTGTTACACTATTTGACCTAACTAGTCAATAGATTTTTGAAATTATTTTACAAATGTATTATTGTTGTTGCTATTCTAGTTGTGCCCGAATAATTGTATCAAAATTGTCATTTTGTAATTGTTTATAGACGCATTAAATTTTCATTGTTTATGCGTCATTTAGTTTACGAAAGTTGAGATATATTTATACTTATTAAAAAAAAAAAAAAATATTGACCCATCAGTTTATCATGTGTCACAGTTTGTGGTAAATGTCGCCTGCCAAAAACCACTTATTCACACAGCATGCCAAAAGAGGAAAGTACATGAATACTTTTACAATTTTACTACTCAAAATACCTTAAATTTTAAGGGAGAATTTAATAGATAAACTATTTATATGAAATGTTATTTTGGAATTATTTAAAATTTGAGCAATTTGTACTTTAATTATTTAATTCACCTTCGTGAGAAGGGTATATATAAGTTTGTCATTCCGTTTGTAATTTCTATAATATAATTTTTCCGACCCTATAAAGTATATATATTCTGGATCCTTATAGATAGCGGAGTCGATTAAGCCATGTCCGTCTGTCTGTCCGTCTGTTGAAATCAGTTTTTAGAGGACCCTAGATATCGGCGAGATCCGAAACTTTAATAATTCTGTTAGACATGCTTTCGAGAAGATCGATATTTAAAATCAGTGTGTGGGCATGGTAGGGAAATCCCTTAATATCCGTTATCTGAATTTCCAAAATATTCCCCTGATGAAGCTCAGAATGTCGCTTAAGTTTTACCCTGCTACATTGTGTTCATAGTGGAATCTTTTGCCTAGCCACAGTCCTAGACTCCAAGGTGCTGTGTGCTACCAACCGTATTAGACCTAAGTACTCCAATTCCGCAGTGGCCAGTTATTACTCCTTAATCCTTGTACTCTTTATGTTCAGTGCTAATAGTACTTTGGTTTCTTTTGGATTTAACTTAGGCCATGATGTCCTAGAAATTCTGCCTACCATCCTACTGTGCCATGATCGGGTGAATTTTCGGAGATTAACCTAAAGTAATAACAATTGGTTTGTTTTTCCGTACTGAGCTCCAAACTGAGCCCTGTGTGGCCAATTCATCTGTAATCTCATTACCCTGTACGAGACAGTGTCCCTGTACCATTCTTTGTATAACCTCACTAACTCTTTTAGGTCCCTTTTACAGCTATTTACCAAGCTAGAATGTGACGTATTATACTTCATGGTTTTAAGAGCTGCCTGAATATCAATATAAATCGTTACTTTCGATCACCTTTCTATGTGTGTTTTAATAATGTTCATAGATTTCCATATTGCCTGGATTGTTGTCTAAAAGACATAATAGTATCTTACAGACAGGAAGTCTGTAAGATACTATTATGTTGTTATTTAACAAATAAACCCTGTCATTATGTGTCAGAATCCATCCATATTGAATCCATCAGTAAAGGCTACACACACCTCAAACAGAACTTTGGATTCATACCACTCATCCCCACTAGGAATCACTATTCAAGTAGCCGATGTTGAAGGCCCTACACCCTTATGAGTCCTTACCTGGCCAACCTGCTTGCTGTAGTAGATCATTCCTAACTATCAGGACTGTAGATTCTTTTAAATGAGAATGACGCCGGATATCTCATGAATCCCTATATTGAGGAACAATTAAGATAGTTATTTATTTTGTGTTAAAAATATACATATCGTCACCTAAAATAGAAAAAGGCGTAACAACCAAATAATTTTCAGAACTCTATTATCAAAAACACCGACTTTATTAACGAAATTCAAAGGGACATTATAACAAATTAGTTTTTCCACAATAAAAAGTGCTTAACAAGATATTATAGATAATTTTGACAGAATTTTCGAATTTTTGTGTTTTAAAAGAATGAAAAAAATGTAGCGATTTTATAGAAATTAAATTTTATATTTATATCTTATATTAATATATGAAAAAAACACTTTAAAATTAAATGGTCATCAATATAAAGTCTAATATATAGCATAAATCCAATAACGGATCCATTCTGAGAAAACTTAATAACATTTATTACATAGAACTTTATCGTAATATCGATATAAAAACGAGATTTTTCAATATCAGAGTAATTTTTAAAAGAGGTCCTTATTTGAGGGATTTCTTTAATTATAGGCAAATTTTTACTGGATTTAAAAGGTATATTAATTTTTTAAAACAATTCATTGCTCGCACTTCTACCTGGAAGCTTGTGTTATGATTTGGTAAATGGTGGTATATTCTGCTTCTGAATCTTCAATATAGAACCTCAGCCCCACTTTATCCCTCAATTTAGAGACATTCCTACTGGTATGGCTCTAATGTTCCGTTTGACTAAAACATTCTATCTGTGATCAGCGTTTCAAATTTTCCGACATATTCTTTGTCTGGTATACGATGATTGTGTATAACCTTCCAATGTATCCAGTATACATTGATGACATTTCTTATAACCGCTTTTGCCCAGTTCTTTTAAAGTAAAGAGCCGTTCGGCTGTAAGCGTCGCCTCATATCTTAAATATATTTCAAGAGGTGGAATATCTAGCAATGTTTCCAGAGCCTTGGTTCCACTTTATCATGATTTACCTTTTATTAAGTCAAGTCTAAATGTTAAAGGTGATATGAGCTTAGGTCAAATGGTTTGATCCATAGAGAAAGAAGATAGAAGAAACATGTCATTATTTTTTTGAAAACATACGGGTACTGTGAATTCAATGATTGTGGGAAACTCTAACAGGTGGTATGTTAGAGTTTCCCACAGTCATTTGTCAAAAAATGTAAATTTAATAATTTTTATTTTAAAAAATATCACAAAATTAAAATATGTACTTTCCTTACTCGTCTGTATTGCCATTTTTGTCTCATCCTGGTTATTGGTCTCTTCGGATGCACGCGGTGGCTGTTAAATAATCCAAAATCGTGGGAAGATAATGATGATACCTTTTATCAACTGATGAACGATGAAATCTATATTTCTGCAGAAGTTTTCTGCTGTTGCCGGAAAGGCAAGAGATATGAAATCGAAGAGCTTTACGAGAACACCTGCCGTGTTGGTCTTATTTCACGGTGATACTTTTACAAACACAGGGTGAGCTTAGTCGAAAACTTGCCACCGCCCCTTCGTGCTTCTTACACGTCGGTGTAAATTTTTGTAAATGGTGCTACAGATCCATGTATAAGCACTTTTCTCAAGTACTCGATCTATATAATCTCTGGTCATTGCTGCCCTATAGCATAACTTCGAAGAAATGAAAACATAACTTCCATTTACACTCCTGTTGTTTCGACAACTGCACCAAACTTATCCCATGTTATAGCCCTTACCGTGTATCAGTCTTTTAACCAACATTCTCTTCCCGCGGCATTATGTTTAAACCACAAAAAACACATGTACCAAAAAAGACCTCACCAATAACCGGCACAATACAAAGTTCGAAACCGGAACAAAGTTAAGTATGCCAACAGCTTATAGTCCCGACATACTAAGAGTATTTATAGCGTCTCAAGATGATCAAGGGGAGAAAAATTATTGTGTGGCTAAAAGTTCTGAATGAGTTAAATGAATAAGATACAGAATGAATTAGGGGCACATGAACTTCCACGGTCAGCTCGATGGATTTAAATAAGCATAGAAAAATTTCCAGTGGATGACACAAATCAGTTTATTTATTATAAACTGAATTGTCGATAGGAAATATACTAATACTACCATAAGTTGTTTTACTAGTACATTCAGACGACTGTGTTTTTGACAACAGACTTAGGTCCTTGACAGCAGAGTTTCCTCTCTATATACTCTATGGTTTGATCAACATTAAATTTAATAGAAAGTTTAGTCAATTTCTGACATCTGAAAAAATAAATGTATCCTTGTGAAAAAGATAATTTTTATAATCACTATAGTTTTCATTTTATTCAGTTTTGTATCTCTATAATAAAATTTTGAAAAGTGTTGTTAAGCCCTTTTGCATTTCAGGTGTCTACATAAACCATTGAAACTGTATAAAAGACTTAATTATTGAAAAACATTAATACCATTTCATCTAAATCATTACATTTAAGAGATTTTCGGGAGGGGACCTTGTACGGGAGCTATGACCAAATATGGACCGATCCAAAGAAACTTCCATTGTTATATTTCAGTATATAAAAGCAATACTTGTACCAAATTTTATATCGATATCTTAATTTAATAATGAGTTATGTGAGTTTACGTGATTTCGGGAGGGGACCTTGTATGGGAGCTATGACCAATTATGGACCGATCCAAAAAAGCTTTCATTGTAATATTTCTGTATATAAGAGCAATACATGTACCAAATTTTATATCAATATATTGATTTAGTAATGAGTTATGCGCGTTTAAGTGATTTTCGGGAGGGGACCTTGTATGGGAGCTATGGCCAATTATGGACCCATCCAAAAAAATTTTCCTCTGAATAAATTCTATTATCATAGAATTTTAATTTCTAAAATTTTGTGAAGATATCGACATAACGACGGAAGTTATTAACAAAAAACCAAATTTCCGGGAATATGTACTTTTGTATGGGAGGTATATGAAATTGTGCACCGATTCTGTCGATTTTCCACAGATATTAAGCTTTTGTGCGGAAACGAATGCGCGCTGATTTTTATGGAATTATCTTGCATAGTTTTCGAGAAAATTACATCAGAATGTGTAAAAATGTTTATTTTTTTTGAGGTTGTTTCAAATTTTGATTCATAACTTTTCCCGATGTGAACCGATTTTGCCCATTTTCAATACCAAACTGCTTAGGATAACAACAAATATTTTCGATGAATTTGGTTGATGTCCTTGTCTAAGTTTTAACGTGAGCGTGTTTTAGGCAGACAGACGGACAGACGGACAGACAGACAGACATAGCTAAATCGACTTTGTTGGGTCTCAGATGAATATTTCTTGGTGTTACACACGGAATGACAAAGTTATATATACCCTCTATCACCACTGATGGTGGTGGAGGGTATAAAAAACGATTAAGATTGTCGTCTTCTCTTTAGGTATATTTCTAACAAGAAAGAGAGAGAAAGAGGGTGAGTTTTCCTAATAATTTGCTTATTTATAACAAAAAGCTTTTAATTCCTTAAGTGTCGAAGATGAAAATCACTTCTTATCAAAATTAATTAATGGTGATCTGATATTTAAACTTTCATTAATTAATCTGTAATAATAACAACCCACACACACACACACGAAAGCAAAAACAAAATGTGACTAAATATTTTAGCGTTTAGGGCAGCACGGAAACTAAATCATTAATTATTACATTTTAGTAAATTTATAGAATTATTTATTTAGTTTAGTAAATATTTTAGTCTCAATTTATAACACACACACACCAACTAAAAACTATAAATTAATATTCATTTACAATTAAGCTACATATATAATTAAGAAATTTGATTTTTGTTGTTGCCATATATAATTACAATTTAGTTTATGGCTTAAACGCACACTAATGTTAACATTTAACCAGAAACATTTGTAAGGGTGTGTTAGTTTTCATTTATATATGTATGTATATGTAAGTTTATGTTTTTGTAATTCCTGTTTTACGCCAAAGAAATTTGTTACTAATTATATAAGTTTTTTTTTGTTCGTTGTTGTTGCTTTATTTAGCGGAAACTTTTTCATTTAGTAACCGATACTTAATGTGGCTTATTAATGCTTTAGTTTATGTTTACCTTGACTTGTACGACACAAAGATTTGCACACAAACAAACACTCCTCCTGTACAACATACAAATACACACCTAATGAAATAATAAATATGATTTCCTGTTCCTGTTTTAGTTTCATTTACTATTATGTTCTCACAGTGTTGTCTTTGTCGTTTTTGTTGTTATTTTTGTTTTATTTGATTTTATTCTACTGTTAGTTGTTGTTGCGTTGACTGTTTTACTACACGCAACCAAGTTGGTTGCCAAATTTACCAGAAGACGACAAAACTTTTAATTAGTTGGAAAATTTATTATATATTTTTGAGCCTTAAATATGGTTGATTTAAAATATGGAATTTTTTCGTAGACTTTGACTTTAAAGAGTTTATGGTTGGAATTCTTGTTAACTTTTTAATTTATTTTAGTGTGTTAAAGAAAAGTAAGTATGTTTTATTACCAGAATAAAAAAATACCAATTATAAAACGAAAAAGTACCAGAAAGTCCCTTTTATATGTTCACAGTTATTCCCGGCTCTTCATGCAAAATTTCCTACTTCTAGGTTCAATATTATAAAAAATTAAAAAAGCACCCATTAATTTTTCGCATACATCGGACTCTAGGTGCAATATTATAGAAAATACAAAAAGAACTCATTAAAAAACGAAAATATATCAAAATTTCCCTTTTATAGGTTCCTACCAAAGTATAACAAGTAGTCCGACTTTTTGACAGGAGTATAGGGTCAAATGGTTCCCGATCATTACAAAAATCGGTAGTGACATTTAAAGTTTAATAAAATTAAGTTTTACCGACTTTTGTTGACAAATTTGAACATTTAACTTAATTATGAGCACAAGGCCCGATTTGGTGAGAGTATGGTTGTATGAGGGTAGACGATATAATGGTCCGATTTTAACCATTTTCAATAGCCAAATTTCATTCAATTATCATGTATGAAACAAAAACGATTCAAACCTTCGTCCGAGAGATAGAAACAAAAAACATCAACAATTTTTTTTAACAAAAGCAATGGAAATTCTTTTTGAAATAAATAAAATAAAGCTACTAAGTTCGTTTTGAAGTGGATTTTCCAAATATAATAAATAATAAATTTGTTTTCCTAATTTTATTACCTTCAGATTATGAGCAGTTGTCTGAATGATTACGACATACCTGAAAAGATAAAAAATATTAAAGTTAAATCGTTTTATATTTTAGAGAAGTCATAGAATGGTAACATAATGATATTCGTAAGAAATTTTAATAGAATTTTGAGCCTTATCCAGTATATAGACATATTAATGAACCATTTCCATTTATTCGATATTGCCTACTTTTATAACCGTAAAAAAAATCAATATAACCAGATTTTGTCATTCCATTTGTGACATATCGAAATATTGGCCAGTTTATTTACTCTGGGTTCTTATTAAATCCTAGGATAATCTGACATGTCCGTTTTTCTGTCCTTCTATCTCTACATACGGAGGAGCTGATCCACGTTTTAACATTAAATAGCTCTTATGGTAACTTCAATATAAACAAGGATTTTGTACAATGTATACTTCTATTATATCGGAAAGAAAAATTAGAACAAAAAACTAAAAAATATAGTGCTGAACCGATTTTTTTAAAACTTTTTACACTGCCTTTCTGTTTGTCTGGAAGGAAATATAGGCAAGGTTCCATACCCGCATACAAAGTATGTCTATAAAGTTACATTTCTCAGAAAGTGCAACATCTAGTGTCTTCAAATATTGTATGAACAACTTTGACATCCATATAAATACATGAGGATAAAAAGGCAGTCTAGCTACAATGGGCACCTTCCATATAACAACATAAAATAGTATGTCTCCGAAAATATAGCAGCTAGAGTCCTGAAGTATTTTCGAATCCAATTTCGTACCGACATTATTATTTAGGACAAATAAGCACCTGCCTTGACGGCCTTATCTCACGGTAGCCTTTTTCATCCACTGGGTAGACTACAAACGGTCTACCATGCGCCCCTGAATTCCTAAATGAAGAACTCAGGCAGCAATTTTTGTACATGGATGTCCGGTCCATTTACAAGCACTTTGTTGAAATACTCGAGTTATCTAATCTCTTGCCATAGTAGCCCGGTTGCGGAATGACAGGGCGCATAGGATAAAATGCCCAATTCGTACCTCGACAAGGGAAAAACAATGACGAGTCCCAACATCAGGTGAAATCAATCTTCCGACAATGCGAAATTTACCACCCTTATGATGTCATGAAAGAATTGCATTATTCAAAATGCAACCTCCATCATCTAATGACCCATTCCAGAGCATTTCTTAACCTCTTAAAGCCCGCGCAACCACACTATTGAGATGGCTCTGTTGTTTTGGCAACAGCACCTAGAGACATATTTGGTAGTTCGAAATACCCAACAAAATGGATCAGGATCCCTTTTTTAGGAACCGATCAATCTACCAAAGGAAATAGGAATTTCCAAAGTCAATTAATTCCAATAATTGCCCAGACAAATACTCCGGCAACATGTATCAATATATCCTGTTGAGATGGCAACAGCACCGAAGAAATTTCCAGAAGCGTAAAAAGGTATACTAAATCAGTACTAATCTCCAATATATGGAGACTTCCCGATTTTTTACCTCGATCTAGGGAATTACAAGCAACCATTGAATACTGACCTGACAATTCCCAAGCACATGCTGGCGTCCCACTACACGAACGGTAAGAGATACCGATCGGGTTTAGGAATCCAGCATATGCTGCTTTGTACACAGACCTTTTCGAAGAGAGATTTATCAAACCCATTAGGTATTGGATATATCAGTCCTTAAACAAACATTCTCTCCCCGCGATTTTGGGTATTAAACCACAGTTACTACGTGGATCCTGAAGAAACCTCAACCAACTGACCAGGCAGGACTTAGTTCTGCGGGAAACTGCACACCCGTAGTGTCAGATTATATGGTGCTCTGGTTACACCTCATGTCAAATCATTCCGAGGCGAAGCCAAGGATACATTTGACATCACCAGTTTATGGTCTTGGAAACATGCCATGATATTATAAAAGCGTTTGATAGAGTGTGGCATGGTGCACTTGTATCAAAACTAATTGCATTTGGTGTCGGTAATAACTTCTCTCGATTTATTTCTCAGAGATCGCACTATACGAGTTATTATAGATGGGATCTCATCAAACGAGTTCAAGTTTAATTCAGGGGTGCCACAAGTCTCCGTTCTTTCCTCTACACAATTTTTTATCTTTAAAAATGACCTTCTATATAAAACTTCCTATTCTATCTACTCTTTTGCGGATGACAGCAGTATCTGGTATTCTTATTCATTCAATCATAGGTCAAGCCCTCTAAAGATTAGGCCAAAGAGGCGCAATATGAATGAATAGCTTAATCACTTAATCGGCCGGAGCTTCGAAGTCTATTTTGGAGCTATTCGACCGCGTACAGTAGAGGGCGAAAGTACTTATCGGTGAGAGTGGGGTATCCAAATCTTTTCACTGGAGCACCGTCGCAACGTGGGGTGTATTCCACTGTTCTATCGATACTACAATGGAATGTGTTCCTTTGAAATTAGGGAACTTGTTCCCAATACCAGTATATTGTTGCGTAACACACGTCTTTTTTAAGAACAACATCCATTTGTGGTAGATTGGCCAGTGTACTGCACAACACTTTACAGGGAAAATTCATTCTTCAGCCGCACTGTTCGTATGTGGAAAAAAATTCATACAGAGGTATTCGCTGCCACTTTCGACATAAGAAGATTTAAATCAAATGTCCACAAACACTACTCCCTCTATCCTCCTTTCCACAACCTATTTTCCTAGTTCCAACACAATGTTTTGCATAAGTAGGGGTCATCCCCTGAGAGCTGGTCCAATTAAAAAAAAGGTTTTTTAAAAAAAATATTTAAAAGGTTTTCTATAAAACCTTCAGATGTTAGAAATTAATTAAATCTATTTACACAGATATTTAACAAATTTAAATAAGTATGTGCATGTATTTTGGTTGGTGTATGGAATCTATGACACATATTAATATTTTGTTTCTAACACATTTAGCAACAATAAAAATAAAATCTATTTATATAGAAAAACAAGTGGAATTTGTTGCTGTTGTTGATGCTGCTATTATTTTACCAATATATAAATTATGCTCATAAATTCCACAAAAACAACAATAACAACATCAACACAATATACATTCTTGTATACAAAGAGCCACATACACTCTTTTGTCGACAAGTATTAGCAAAAGGAGACAAGAGAGAATTTATTGAAAAGGGTCGTAAGAACTCAAATGAGTTTGTGAACAAAACACATTCTCAACAGCACCCACTTCTATTGTATACATACACACAAACAAACAAACAAACAAACAGACACATAAATATTTGTGTACTTTATAGCCCTTATTTATCAATTTAGAATTAAGGAAAAAAGTCCTTACTTGGCCGTCCTTTTGACCCAAAATAAAAAATAAAACAAAACAAAATATTTATTAGAAAATCCTAACGAAAATGTAGAAATCCAAGGAAATTTACACATTAAAAAGATAACAATTAGTTATTGTGTTGACGCGGTTGGAAAGAGGGTGAAAAATAAAGTTTTACCTTTTTTTCGTTTAAGGTGAGTTAGGGTAATCTGGTGTTCTATTGGGAAAGGTTTCAGTTTATAAGAGGATTTGCGGGAATTACATGAATGTTTGTAAGAATTTGTGTTGGTGTGTTTATGAATTTAGTGTTAAATTCAAAGGAATCATTTCACCTGTTAGAAAAGACAAATTTGTAATTAAGATTTGTACGTGTTCGTATGAAGAAAATGTAAATTAAGATTCATTTAGATTAAAAACTAAAAATTCATTTGAAATGTTTTTAAATTCCTTTAAATCTCTGTTTTCCTCATATGATATAACTGGGCAAAAGTTTACTTAGAAATTTATTTAAGTGAGTTTAAATAAATTTTTCATGTTTTTCGTTTAATCAAAATGACCTTTTCTTATTTAGAATAGTTTAAAAGATTTAATAAGTTTAACTAGTTTCATTTAAGTAATATTCATAAAGACAAATTGCTAAACACATTTAAGATAAACTTTTGTAATGTCATGAATTTTAATTAAGATAAATGTGAAAGAATAGAGGAGATTGTCAAGTAATTAGCAGATCTTTAAGGGGGAGATAAATATCTAAAAAAGGTGGTATGCGTTAATATATGAAAGTATTTAGAATGGATGCAGTAAAATTGAAAATATCATTGCAAGTTTTTCCTAATAACACAGGCCAATACATGGATAACTCTTCAGATGAAAGTTCTAATGCTCTAGTTTCTATTACTCTGCAAATTTTTCAATTTTAAGAAAATCTTCTTGTAATTTATGGACAATAAAAACGGAATTATAAAGTAAAGAAATTTTGTCTATATTACCCACAGATTAGCAATACCTGCGATTTGACTTTAAAGGATTTTGCAGAAAATAATTATTTGTTCATATTTTTGAAAATTAGAAAATTATATATTTTATATAAAATTCCCCATATAAAATTCCAGATAATTGGAAACTTATTTCTGTAGTAAAATCGAATAATATTAACCCATTAAATTGTTTTTGGAACCACATTAAAATATGAACTTGTTTTCTACCGACCTATATAAAACGTAGAAAAACTATATAGTGAATACCAATATTTGAAATAACTTCGTGCGAAGGACTATTTCATGGTGCTTTTTTCAACTGTTGGGTGAGCTTATTTGAAGACTCATCACCACCCCATATCGTGTCTTACATACAGGTGACTGTTTAGGTATGTAGATTCATGTGCACTTTGCATAAGTACTCGAGCTATCTTGCTCTAGTAGCCCCGTTTAGATATGCAGATGTCACGAGTCAATCTGAATCTAACCCCGACAGAACCGATAAAAGAGGCGGATACAACATCTTGCTATGAGGAATGACATGTCCTGACAATCATTATCTCATCATCTAAGGACACACCCCAGTGTATTCTTGGTCCTCTTATAGTAGCACACACTATTGAGACGTCTACTATTGCTTCGGCAACAGCACGTCCCCTAGTTGGTGGTTAGAAAAACACAGATCTTTATATAATTATTATTTCAGTGGCCTCAAGAACTTACTAAGCTAAGTTGAGCATGTTTAGAGTAATCTCCAACACACTCAACCAATTAATTAAACTTAAACCGCGTCTTAACCATCTTCACCAAAACTTCAACCATCACTCCGACATCTTCACAAATACAACTTAGAACCTTCCCTCATACATCAGATACAACTATTCGATGGGACACCTCACTCCAACGCATATCCAATCTTTACATTATCAACTCAATTCCAACATTTTATTAATCCACAGCCTTATTAAGTGTTTTGACAGCTCCTGGAATCAAGGAGCCGTAACAGAAACATATCCTGAACATTTATATTTCACCGTGTATCAATCTTTTATCCAAGCACCACCTTCTCACAAATTTGGTTTTAAACCTTAACCACCCGTAAAAAAAGTTTATGAGGTGCTCTGACTCGACCCCATGTCAAATTATTCCAAGGAAATATCGAGAATACATTTGACATCACAAGTTTATAGTCCCTTTATACTATTAGAACCAGAAAACATGCCCGGGCGAGGGGATGAGAAGGGTATGTACATATGAAGTTTATCATTCCCTTTGTAGTTTTTATAATATAACTTTTCGATCCTATGAAGTTTATATATTCTGGATCCTTATAGATTGCGGAGTCGTTTTATCCACGCCTATCTGTCTGTGTGTATGATTAAATAAGTTATCAGAAGATCTCAGATATCTGCGAAAATTTGGGAAAAGGGATATATTTTTAAATAATAGTTAGTTTTGTTGAGTTTCATTGCGATACAAATGGTTACAAGTCAATTTTAGACGTTTAAGTCATTTTTTGAAGGGGGGTTTGTATGGGGGCTAGGGTCAAATATAGGCCGATCCTTACGAAAATCTGCAGTGTCATTTATACTTATATAAAACTTATTTGTGCCAATTTTTAAAGAGATAGCAGAATATTTGACTTAATTATAGCATAAAAAGTTCAAATCGGGAGGTACGGTTGTATGGGGGCTAGGTGAAATAATGGACCGATTTCAACCATTTTCAATAGGCTTCGTCCTTGTGCCAAAAAACATGCTTGGTCCAAATTTCGTCAAATTATCTTGAAAATTGCGGCCTGTACCTTGCGCACAAGGTTTACATAGACAGCCAGCCAGCCGGACAGACGGACGGACGGACATGTCTTAATCCACTCAAAAAATGATTCTGAATCGATCGGTATACTTTAAGGTGGGTATTGGACCAATATTTTTGTATGTTACAAACATCAGCACAAACGTATAATACCCTCCCCACTATAGTGGTGTAGGGTATAACAACTCTTCATAAAAGTCAATGGCGGTTTGATTGTGTGAATATAATGGTGCTGAAATAAATGATGATGATGGGTTGCACGAGGGTTTTACATAAAATTTTGTTATATAAGTGGTATTGAAAGAACTGTTAGAAACAAACAACCTAACTAACTAACTAACTAACTAACTAACTAACTATATGTATTATATACATACGGATATTTTTCAGTACTTTCTTATATAAAATTCAGCTTCTTTTCCTCTTTTTTTGGAAGTTCTTTTCAAATGTATATTTTGACAGTTTGATTGCTATTTGTGAGTATAGTATGAAAATGAGTTTGAAAGTATGTTTTATTCGACGTTAGAAAACACTTTAAAAAAGCTCATGGTTCCCTTTAAAATGTTGAAATTGAGGGTAAAATCGAAGTCCCTCTGCCATATTAGAACTTAGTTTAAAACTAAGTTAACTTACACAGATCTTTAACTTTCTTGATTGTACATGTTATGTATGTTCTCCAAAAGTCAAAGCTTAAATTAAAAATCCACAAATTACGATTGACTAAAAATCTACGGCATATCGTTTAAAGACCAATGATTGCACTAAAAGTATAACAGACTAGTAGATTTTAATTTTTGGGTACCAATTGGTACGTCATAGTTCAAGATTTAATTTAAAATATAATTATTAATTAATAATTCTAGCATTTAATCTACCCTCGCATATTACTAAACAATGTTTTCAATACATATTCAGTATTTTGGTATTTTGTTTTCTCTATTACACTTTCAGCCTTGGATTATTTACTTACTTATGTATGTATGCATATATGTATAATGTAAAACTCAATTCATTCACTTATGACCTGCCATCATCGATTTGCCATTAAAATCATTTCTATTCAATTCACTCATTCATCCATTCCTTCATTTATTCATCATTTCATCATACTACTTCAAAAAAACAAAAAAAAAACTACACAAACTCACACGAATACGAATTTTCCATTTCATTTTAGGAATCAAAATCTTAACACACGTATATTTAAAATTGCGGAAAAAAAAGAATCGACTTATTCACCCTCAAGTACGTGTTAGTATGTAGAAATTCTGCTACGATTACATGAACTGTATTCTTCAAGTGTTTGAATTCAAAAAGTAGAAAAAAATATATATTGAAAGATTTTTGCTTTAGTTGTGGTGCCTTTTTTAAATATCAAGTGATACCAAAACCAGTAGCTCTTAGTATAAAATACGTATGTATATATGAATAAAGTTTAAGCGGAGATAAAAATGTTGTTTCAACTTGGCTAACATATAAACGCTACATAATTAAAAACTTTTCGATTTTTATTTAAAAATTAAAATTTCTAAATTAAATTAAAAAAAAACTAGTATTACCTGCCGTAATAAGTTAGTATTATATGTCGTAATAAGTTTAAATTATTCTTAATGTGTACATTTTATATATGTTTAGCATGAGTATGAGTAATAATTAATTAAAAAACAATTATACGCCACAATAAACTCGTAAAATTAATCATAATAAAATCAAAATAAAACACTTAATGCTGACTTTTTAGATATAGACAGATACATACACATACATTTTCATAAGCCTTTACAAGTGACTGCTTCTTTTCTCATGTTTGTCAACAATTATCTCACTCTCTCACTCTGTCTTTCTTTTTGTGACCTAAAACACATTGAAGAAAACCACTTTATGTAAGAGAACAAAAAGGGTCATTGATAAATGACATTCTTTTAATCCCTGCCAACAATTTCTATCCAAATTGTAACCATAACGTTACAGCTAAATGTTTAAAACAATCTAATTTGATATAATCTGAGTGAATAAAAAGTGACCCGTTCGGAAGAAACTGTTCCGCCTGTTTAATACTTACTTGATGTGCCCATTTTGTTTCAGTTTCAAGTAACTTTTTTATAACATAAAATTTCGTAAATGTAGTAATTTCAAGCTTTGCCATAACAATAGAGAAGCTGGAAAGTGTAATGATTTTATACTCTTTTATGTAATAAACGCGACTTTATAATTTTTTTTATTTCTCCTTTATTATACTGTTTTGCACTCACTAATCTCTCACTGATGCTTATTTTATATTAAACTATGTTTTAGATATATTGAATTTTATATTAACACAATTTATTACAAAATTTAAATTTCACAATATATCACACAACTGCACAGAGAAAACAGATTCGTTGTGATAGCCGAATTTGTTTCCAATCGAATTCAGTCGGTTCTAACAACTATCCCAAAATTCGATTGTAATTATTGTATAATTCGGTTAGTATTACTGAATATATGGTGTACACAAAAATTTTTAATTATTATTTGGTAATCTGGATTGAAATTATTGGTATTAGCAACTGAAATATTATTTATAGAAAAACAATTTGTGGATTATGTGTATTTGAAAATATATTTATTTTGTGTAAAGTATTTACAATAAAATATAAATATGTATAAACTTACAAAACGTATAAATATAAAATAACTTCTCCCCTTTTGCTTTGAGATTTTCATGGTAATAAATAGGGATTTTGCTCTTGATTCTGCTCAACATTTTCAAAGGAACACTATCTTTCCACGCCTTTCCGCTGCTGTAAAATTATTAAAAATTATAGAAAAATAACACAAAATAGATTATAAGATATAAAATACACCAAACATTACCTTTTTTTATCCAAATTTCTGCATTAATTTATCCTCAAATGTACACAGAAAAAACTGAAAATGAGTTTTAATTATCAAAATAATTGTATCAAGCAAGTTTTGCACCTATAACCAAAATGATGATATCAATTACCAAATTTGTAAAAAAATAAAAATATATATATTTTTTCCAAATAACGAATTAATCAAAACAATCAATGTCAATAATTGAGACAAGATTTAACATTGATTAATTCATTAATTGTATAAATTAAATATTTAATAAATAAAAAATTGATTTTTATTAATTTATTATTCAAATAAATTAAACTGTTTGATAGAGAAAATTTTAAAAATCAATTAAGAAGGTGATTAAAACAATCAAATTATTAATCGATTACACACAACGTTAAAGGAATACTAGACCTTTAACAATGCGTTCAGCATTTACAAAAATTATCACTTTATTGACACAATTTAACATATAAAGTGTTTCACAAATTGTCAAGAAACTTAAATATTATATGCCTAACATTTTATTAACTATTTAGGAATTATAAGTATTCCTCGCAAAAAAATTAAATAAAATATTAAAAAAATAAAACTAAAATAGAAAAGTAGGCCAGAAACATTTTTTCAATCAATTAAAAAATTAATTGAATTAATTAAAAATTTAATCAAAATTGTATACTTATGTTTCAAACAGTTTCAAAAAATGAGATAATTAAGACAAATAAAAATGTGTTTAAATAAAAAGTAAAGAAAATTAAAACATGTTAATTGAAAATAAACTACCGATAATTTTTTCTGTGTAATTAGGTTTTTTTATATTATAAATTCGTTTTATTTTATTTATTTTTGTATACGTCAACTATAATTACCAATTAATCGGTTCTGAACATCGAATTTGGTTCCTTTAACCGTAATTAAATTTTAAATAATTACTTCAATTGATAATTGGTTGCAGTGCTCAATATTTTTTACTTTCTGCTGTTTTTCGGTTGTAGCGACTAATATTTGATGTTCTTACGTTTTAATCCTAAATAAAAGTCGGCTGCATTTACTGAATTGCCAAATGAATTTAATAACCGATACAATTCAGTTCAAATTATTGATTTAGAAATAGTTAAAACCACAATTCGATTAGTATTATTGTTTTTGAATACTGAATATAGAAAATCAGTTAAGTATAAAGTTTTTCAATAACAGCGATACAATTTTAATTAGTTTAACTAAATATTTATCATGGTAACCGATTTCCCATCGATCTGTTTTCTGTGTGTG
This sequence comes from Lucilia cuprina, assembly GCF_022045245.1. Lineage (NCBI taxonomy): Eukaryota > Metazoa > Arthropoda > Insecta > Diptera > Calliphoridae > Lucilia > Lucilia cuprina. The sequence continues at coordinate 25,250,776 of NC_060950.1, read as the reverse complement.
ATCACAATGAAATAAATATATTTACTGAAATGTGCAAATACTTTTCCTTCTGAATTTTGAGAGCAAGAATGATTCTGCATTAAACTATCTTCTTAGTGTATTAAAAAGTGTTAGTTTTTGAAATTTTTATTCTATCTACTTATTATCATTTAATTTTCCTTTTGGTTTATTAAAACGCACTAAAATTTAACAAAATTATGATCAAAATTAGAAAGTAATGTACTTTGTTTTTGTAAATTTTTTAACTTAGCACTGAGAAACATAAAATTGAGCCTTTGTAGTGACTATTCAGTTCATGTATCCAATATTAAACTCAAATTTGCTGGCAGAGATAATATATGTATGTCTAGAGATAACAATAATATTTGTGTATGCGTGTGAAACACACAGGCAAGGTATTAGTATGTAATACATTTTACAACAATTTGTCTAAGAATAACTTCTTAAAAATCAAATAAACTTATAGTTAATCAGACTATGCAGTTAAAAACCCTACTGAAAATTAACCGAACTATAAATAACCTATAACTAGAACTGAACTAGAACTGAACTAGAACTGGACTAGAACTAAACTAGAACTGAACTAGAACTGAACTAGAACTGAACAAGAACTGAACTAGAACTGAACTAGAACTGAACTAGAACTGAACTAGAACTGAACTAGAACTGAACTAGAACTGAACTAGAACTGAACTAGAACTGAACTAGAACTGAACTAGAACTGAACTAGAACTGAACTAGAACTGAACTAGAACTGAACTAGAACTGAACTAGAACTGAACTAGAATTGAACTAGAACTGAACTAGATTTGAACTAGAACTGAACTTGAAATAAATTAAACCTGAGCTAGAACTCTCTCATCTTAAAACCCGCATTTTCTTTTCGACATCATGACAATCATTACATTGTTGTATTTTTGCTATTTTTATGACATTTCAGTTTTCTGTCAGCGTTTTTACAATGACTTGTCGACAGACATCTTTTTTGTGATATTTCCTCTGTGCTTTAGTCTTTATCCGACTGGTATGTTCGGGGAGAGCAACATATATACAAACATATACATGCAAATTAAATTTTTTTAGTGACTCTTTTGTATGTTTTTTTCTTGATTAAAGGATGTTTTAAATATATATTGTTAACAAAAATCTACTGGTTATTATTTGGTCAATCATGTTAATCACTCATGTAAAATGTGGTAAATTTTTGTAATTTGATTTTAGTTTCAATTTCTAGTTTTAATTTTCTGTAGTTTAGCGAACACAATTTTTCTGATGGCAAAAAGGAAATCAGAGAACATTTATTTTAATATATTTGCATAGGACTTTATTAGATGCTTACAAATAAAAAAAAATATTAAATGATAAATTTCAATTCAAATGGATTTCTTTATATATTCTGCTTTATGTACACTCCTAAGAAACTTTTTCATAGAGAAGATTCCTCAGAGTGTACACGGTGTGATCATGTTTTCTATAGGAAAGTAGAATAACTTTCACAGTTGAAGACTGTGTACAATTTTCTGTAAAAATAATCTACATTGTGTGCAACTTTTTTATAGAAAATTGCCAATACTAATTTGCCTGAAATCCGTTTAACTTTTTTTATAATCTTAAAAAAAATGTTCTATATAAAATTTTTGTTTTTAATCTGTTCAACTCTTGCTATTTCGAAATACTTAAATACATTTCAATTGCATTAAGTTGGTAGGAGCTCCACGACGTATAATAAATATTTAATCGATTCACTTACAATTGAAATACATCATACGACATGTGTTGCCACAGAAAACAATTAAAATTATCAACACATTATCATTTAAATTTGAAATGCTTTAGTTGCCACAATACAGTTTTTATTTTACATTTGAGTTTTTTTTAATAAAAAACAAATACAAAAATGAGAAACATATTGATAAATTTCAATTGTATTATAACCATTTCATTAAAGTAAATAAACAATAATATTTATATGTACATATGTGTTTGTAATTGTATTTATGAATTCATTTATAAATAAATACCCAGTAGTTTTATGAAGAGCAAAATTATCTCTTTACTTTAGTATTTTCAGGAAATGATAAAATTGACTAAATAACTTAAATAACTTAAATATACACAGTTTAAAGTATCTTTAGAGTATTTAAGGAGATTCTGTGTTGTAATTTAGAAAGTAGTTATTTAATTTACCTGAAGTAAATAGTTAGCGTCTAATGCTTTTTTGTTTTCTATTTGAAAGCTAATTGACTTCAAGAAAGGGATCACGTTAAGTAATTAAGGGGTTATCCCAAACAGAACATGCGGGGTATATATAGATATATATATGTGTAATTGTATTTATGAAAATATATAATGAACACAATATTATGTGATGTGTTGATCATGCATCATTGAAATTCCATTAATTGTTCTTGTTCAATTGTATTGTTGATTTTTTGTATTTAAATATAAGTATGTTTATTAAAGAATAAATGATTGAGAAGAATATTGTACATAAATATATTGTTTTCTGTTTTTATTTTATTAACTATAAAATCAACATCAAAACTGTGCCAAAAAAAAAAACCAAAAAAGACAGACATTATAGTAAATATTTATTTTTATTTATTTATTTATTTAAAAAATTTTAATTACAATTGAAAATTATAATTAAAATAAAGTATAAAGCACTAGCTGCTTTGGCTTTCGGCTTTTATAGTAAATATAAACTGTAGTCAGCTTTAGTTTTTTTCTGTGAGCCAATAAAAAAAGTAAAATGAAATTCAGTAGTTCATATTCAAATTTATTAAATTAAAAAAAAAAAATAATATTACAAAAGATTTTGTTAAAAAGGCCCTTATTAAGTCTTTACTACTTAAGGCTAAAAAGATATAAAAAAAATTAAAAAATGTTTAATAAATTTTATTTTGTAAACATTTTTAGACAACAACTCAAGAAAATGATTTTTAATCATTTTAACTAAAATAGCTTCAAGTCAAAATCATTTAAGATAAAACATTTTTCTACTTAGTTATTTATAATCAGTTACTTTAACTGATTTGCAACAGTAAATTAGTCTTAAACTTTATTTAATCATTTTCTTTTAAACATTAATTTAAACATTTAATATTACCCCTACCAAAGTAATTTAATTATTTTTCACTTTACTCAAACAATCATCTTATTTACTATTTTAACACTTTTTCTACTAAACCAACCCAACTTTACCCAGTCAGCCTCGTTCTACTTTTGCACCACTTGAATATTTTGAAAACTTACGAATACAAAAATACTATGAGCTGAGATATTTAGACTTTGTTTTTGTCCTTCAACTCAACAGCAATAACAATACACACTCACTCACTCTCACACAAATATCTATTTCAAAACAATTTTAATTTAATTTCATCTAACTCTTTTTAAACTAATTATGTTTATAAAGTCATTCATTCATTACTTTTCCAAAAATATGCAATACTTTTGCTTTCGTTAGTTACACTTTTCAAAAACTATAATAAAAGGTAAAAATCTTCAAAGGTGTTTCTCCCCTTCGTTATTGTCTGTATTCGTATATGTATGTAGCTGTTGTTCTTCTATATTTGGTTTAGGAATTGAAATTTCCATATTTAAATCAGACAGGTGACATGAAATTAAGTTTGTATTGCTATAACAGGCGTGAGATTAAACAAATCTTTGCGTAAGGGACGTTAATCCCTAGAGTTAGAGCACAAATTTACTGTATTTTTTAAGTTTTTATACCCTACACCACTTTAGTGGGGAGGGTATATTGGGTTTGTGCTGATGTTTGTAACGTACAATATTATACCGATCTTAAAGTATACCAATGGGCTCAGAATCATGAGTCGATTTAGCTATGTCCGTCCATCCATGTAAACCTTGAAATCAAACTACAGGTCGCAATTTTGAAGACAGTTTAACAAAATTTGGTACATGATCTTCTATTGTCCCCGGGACGAAGCCTATTGAAAATGGTTAAGATTGGCCCATTATTTCCCTTAGCCCCCATACAACTGAACACCCGGTCGCAATTTTGGAGATAATAGGCCTTGTAAGCCTTGTAATAAAACTACAGGTCACAATTTTGGATATAATTAAATGAAATTTGGTACATATGATATCGTAGACGAAGCCTGTTGAAAATGGTTTATATCGATCCATTATTTCACCTAGCCCCCATACAACTGAACCCGTCGAATAGGACTTTCAAGTTCATTATTATGTTTAATATACTCATATCTCGATAAAAAGCTGCAAAACCAAGTTCTATACTAGACTTTATGACCCTCACGAATTCTATTATAATAGGTCCTCATATGGTCGTAGCCCTTATGAAAAGCACCCGTCAAAGTTTGACTTAAATGTCCACAATTTTCTTCAACAATAAACGGCTTAAGTATGTGCATCTGAGGGAAGGTACAATTCTATTTAAATTATTCCCGAGTACCCATATGGTGTAGAGCTAATTACTGGAATCTATCTTGTTAGAGCTCTTTTCCATTATCTGTCTCAGAGATGCGTCACTAGTTAACGTGATCGGTTTTATTTTAAACACCGTTTGGTTTCAAGGAGACTATTCTATTAACATTAGGGAATGGCACTTTTAAGTGTATCACAATGGGCCACAAGGTAACCGAATGAACTCGCTTATTGGCGTTCAACCCACGTAATCTAACCATCACCGTAATATTATTCGGTTACAAGATGTCGAAAGATAAATATGATCGAGTACTTCCTATTTACCTCTGCCTTGTTGCGTAACTTCCGAGATATCTAAACCTCAGTTTCGTTTTCAACCACGATTCCATTAATTAAAACTAAGATAGGTTTTTACTCACAGAGAACACTCTGTCGTAAATCACTTATGAACAGAGAATATCTTGAATATACTAAAGAACTAAAATTTAATGGTGTCACCAAAAAAAAGACAATCACAGTTTCTTATTCACAGAGAACACTCTACGTAAGTCTCTTAAAAACAGAGTAAACCCAGAATATACTCTGAAAAATAAGAGAAAGAACAATGATGTCAACTTAAATAAGTTACCATACATCCATCTCCCCACGTATGCACACAAAAAACATCCGATACATCTTTTTAAGGTATAGGGGTGGACGAGGCCTGTATTCCTCTTTATTAATACAGTATCTTATTCATTTAACATCAACTTATTCCCAACACTTAGGCCCACAGTCACTCCTCTAACAAAACCAAATTTATCCTAAAATATAGATTTCACTGTACATTTGAATATAAATCAACATTCTCTTAACGCGTTTTATGGTCCAAGCACAGCCATCGTGTGCACCGCAATGGGTCCTAACTGGCACAAGACAAAATCGAAAACTCTGCTTTATGGATCACTGTCTTCTGTGGTATTAGATATTCTCTGGTTAGAGCACCTATTGCAATCCGAAAGTCAAAGTCTTATAAAGATGTCAATGATTCAAAGTACAACAATTTCTGTTCGTGAACGATTGGACACATCCTACAACTGTCTGGATGTATTATCTAGCACAAAGTCTTATAAAGATGCCAATGATTTTAAGTACAACAATTTCTGTTCGTGAACGATTGGACAAATTGGATAAAAGCTGTACAGCAGTGAGTGCAGACTTATATCCTATATACATATGACTCGATTGGAAGGACATCTAATTTAACATGTATATTACACATTTTTATATACCCTCTATGACCTCCCCCCGGGGCATGTTTCCATGATAAGTGTCAGAACATGGTGTATTGCAATCCCGATGTAAAGAGGATGAGTATTTCTAGTCTACCGGGACTATTAGATGGTTTTTAAAATTCAATCTTTGGCTTGACCTTGTATGAATTGAAAAGAGGTCTAACCAGAGCACCACATAATCTGGCACTTCGAGTGGCCAGTTGCTCACAGGACTTTGTCTTGGCTGGTCAGTTGGTTAAGGTTCCTTCGGCATCCATGTAGTGGCTGTGGTTTAAACTCAAATCGCGGAAAGAGGGTGGTTGTTAAAAAACTGATACACGGTGAAATATAATTTTCCAGATACATTTCTGTTATCGTTCCCTGATACCACAAGCGGTAAAAATTAGATAGTATGACTGTAGATTTATAAAATATTGAATTTAAGCTGATAATGCAAAGATTCTAGAGAGAATCGTTTTGACAGATAAAGTGAAGATGTAACGATGTGTTAAACTATGGTCTGCAAGAAAGAACGGATGGACGTGAGGTAGGGTCGTCACTGCCCTCTCTTTAATTTATTAGCGATTTTCTCATATGGTTGAGTGCGTTGGAACTCACTTTAGGGTTACGCGCTAGGTACTCACGTTAAGCACTTCGACCCTTTACGACCACTGATTATAGAAGAGCAACATCAACAAATTTTTATTTTTTTTGTTTTATCCAAACTTTTATTTTATTAATGGTTTATGAAATAGATTTTATATAGAAATTTTGTTTTATAAACCTTTTATAAAATAAGATCATAAATGAAATAGAACATTGTGTGATTTCGTAAATATTACAATTTTTTATAATTAACATTTCACAAAAATTATACTTACATTCTAATTCTGAAACCATATATGCTCATATACACACAAATATATACATATTCATGCAAAATTGTTTTAGGTGTTTAAACAGACAGTTGCAAATAAAATCTGGTTGTAAAAGAAACAACTACAACATCACACAAAAAGTAGGCCATTTTAATGGTAATCATACTTAAGCAAAATACAATGCGGACTTATTTATGATAATTATACAAATTATACATACAAATGTATAAATATATAAAGAAATATCCCCTAAATACACAAGTCATAAAAATGAAAATAATATTTCAACTATAAGCATAATTTAGTTATGAACCAAAATAAAAAAAAAATTTTAATTGCATTTAATTGTGTTGGACTTTTGGGACCGGTAGCAGACGACAAAAAGGATTTCGGAGAGAATGAAAATATTATTACGTCTTTATGAGTGTGACAAAGAAAGATGTTAAGAAATAATTTATAAATTAGAACAAATAAGGAATTATTGTTGGACATAAATGAACAAATAATACCACATATCGGTGAGTTTATAAGACTAGAAAGGTAATAGGTTCAAAAATAAGTAAATCCTCGCTTCCTCACATTTGTTAATATTTAGACAAGAAATATGTAAAACATTTAAATAACACCTAGTTATTATTTTGACAACCATTGTTAAAATTTGGACAACGCATCGTTGCCATTCTTGTTGTTATTTCGATTAAACTTTGGATCTTTTCGCTATTTCAATAACAAATCGTTTTCATTTCGAGAACGGATTTGATAACTTTGCGTACGTACATACTTTGACAACGAATGTTATTGAAAAAGTATAAACAGTTTGGTGTCAATTTGGTACCAGGTATGTATAACTTGAAAACGTTTTTTTTCCCCTATGATTGTTAGCAGAGGCATGGTAATAATCTAGTCGGCTTTTTAGTGGGGAGGGTATATTGGGTTTTTTGCTGATGTTTGCAACATACATGTATATATAGGCTTAGAATCGTTTTCTGAGTCAATTAAGCTATGTCCGTCCGTCTGGCTGGCTGTCCATGTAAACCTTGTGCGCAAGATACAGGTCGCAATTTTCAAGATAATTGATTGAAATTTGGCACACACTCTTTTTTTTCGATGAAGTCTATTCAAAATGGATAAAATGCGTTAATGTCCATTATTTCGCCTAACAAACATACAACCGTACCCCCTGAATAGGGACTTTGGGCTCAAAATTAAGTTAAATGTTCTATTATGGAAACAAAATACGGCAAAACTTAGTTTTATAGAACTTTAAATAACACTACCGACTTGTGTAATGATCGGGCTTCATTTGACCCTAGCCCCCATACAAACTCCCCTTCAGAAAATGACTTAAAGGTCAAAATTCACTTACAAACACTAATAACACTTTTAAATTCTACATAAATAACTTTGAAGTAGACTTAACTTCCCCTATCAACATTTATAAGGATAGGGCCTTATTTTCCCCTAATCCTCTTTGAGATCTCTTGTAAAAAATCTCTTTTTTATGCCAAAAATAAGTTAAAATGTTCCGAAATAAAGTTTAAAATCAAATGCTTTACTTTTTAAATAATCCTCATTAATAGCATACTGACTTGTATAGGGCATCATATAGTCGGCTATGACCGACTATACATTCATACTTGTTTATTTTAGTTGCTTATTTGACAACTGCATGTACATACTTTGAAAATGGATGTTATTGAAAAAGTATATAAAAAAGTATATAAAGTAAAGTTTGGTGTTAATTTTGTACCAGGTATGTATAACTTGAAAACTTCTTTTCCTCCTAATATAAGCAGACGCAATTTCTAACAAAACTACTTACTTAACCCATTGTTGTTAAACGATCATACACATAGATGATCATGATCAAGTGAAATCAGTTCTTACATGGATAGCTTGGATGTTTACATATGATTAAACATTCCCCACGTGAATCCGGGCCTGATTCAAAACTACCCAGCAAAATCATGTTAAAGACTTGTACTTAGAATGAATCTAGCAATGACATACAAATAACTTTAGAAGTAAGTGATTACTTTTTAGACATGAATTTTTTTAGAATTTTAATTTTTACACAAGTATAGCAAGAGATCAGGGTAAGTACTTATTCATCTCCTTATTTATAAGCAAAAGTGATAAGTGCTTGCTTCCAATGTCAGCGCTTTGCTATAATAATAACTTAAAATTCTATTATGCAAGTAAATTTTTGCATTTAAATGCCTTACTTGGTAATGTAAGTTTTAGCTGAGTAGTTTTAATACATTTGGTTCTAGAACAAGTTTCGATAAAACATGCGTAACTGTTGCGTAACAAACATTAGTATATTTACATAATAATCTCCTCTAAGTAGTAGCATACGGTGTAATTATATATTTAGTACTAAGAGCGTGTTGTTTAAAGGACGCCATAGATTTATAGATAAAACTAAATTCTATTTGAGTTAAACGAAAGTGGTGAAATTTTACAAAAGGACAATTACCAGATGTAAATAAATTATATAAAAGAAAGCCATTTACTTCAAAAGTTGAAGATAAAAACTTTTTAATGGATATTGTGCAAACTTAGTTCTAATATATTTAGAAAATTAATAAAGTCATTAATAAGAAAAGGCATTTTACCGATTTCCTGGTATTTTCAAAATGTTCTCTTAATATTTATTCTCATAAAAACTTCTTGAGCTGTTGTAAAACTTTTAATACCACCCTTCGAAACCACATAATTTTAACGAAAATCATATAAAATCTAACTTTTTGTTTCACACAATTTCATGCCATACAAAATGGCGTACATTGAAGTGTGAAATTAACTTTCCGCGGGCGTTACTTAACACAAACCACAAATGAAAATTGACACAAATATCATCTTATGTATTTTTTTGCAACAATAAAACATACAACTATGTACAACAATAAATTTTGTAAAATTAAATTTCTTAAGACAATATCCGTTTTCAGTTTACTTTGTCATCGTTTTATTTTCTTATACAGACAATATCTTTAACGATTTTTCTATCTTCTGTTTCTTAATATAATTCGTTATTTGAACATATTTAGGTTTGCTACGTATGTATTTATGTGTGCATGTATATCCTCAATATGTGAATGACAATTTCCGCAAGAAAATACGCAAAGAAAATGGGCGAAATAAAAGTTTTTACAAACAAATTTGTGCTAAATTGTAAAAGTTTTTTTTAATGAAAGCGAAAATAAATAGCTTTAGATGTTGTAGCAGTTGTGATACATATATATGTATATACCCAGCAAAAACTTGTTAATGACTTGAAAATTTTAACCGCTTACCTATTAATACCTATGATTACATAGAAGTACTTTAATAACGTCTTATTAATAATGTATTATATTAATAGTTTCTAATTCATAAGCTAGAATCTGTTCCCCCCGGTGGCATATTACCTTGGCGAGTCCTCCGCTTTGTTGTTCTGCAATCCCGGGGTATAAAAAGGTGGCCAATACCTCCAGTCTGGCCGGGACTGAAAAATTGCTTGGCTTAGTCCCTGCATAGATTGCCAGAGGTTATACCAGAGCACCGCATAATCTGGTACTACGGGTGGCCAGTTGGCCGCAGGACTATGTCCTGGCTAGTCAGTTGGTTGAGGTTCCACATAGTGGCTGTGATTTATACTCAAATTGACGGGGAGAATAAGTGGCGGTTAAAAGACTAATATTTCGGGATAAGTTCGGTGCTGTTGACGAAAACAATAGATACCCCACAGAGGAGTGGCTGTGGGACTAAGCGTTGGAAATGAGTTGGTATTAATTGTATATGGTACGGGATGAATGTGAGGTTCGGCGAGCCTTACCCCACCCGTCTACCTAATGAATGTGTCGTATGTTTTTCTCTTATGAATGTGTCGTATGAATGAGATGTGTGCTGGGTTGAATTTTCCTTCCTTGTCCAGAGTAACTCTGTTCATATCAGAATTACCACAGTGTGTCCCTGTGAGTAAGAACAATCTCTACGGCTTATTTATGGATCGTACTTCGGTCCACCGGTTACGTCTCTAGGTGCTGTTGCCGAATCAACAAAGACCATCCAATGGTCAGAGATTAGATACCTCGAGTACTTCAGCAAAGTACTTGTGAATGGACGGGTCAAAGGCAATGTACAAAAATTGCCACCTGAGTTCTTCATTAAAGAACAAAGGGGCGATGGAAGACCGTTCTCAAGTCTACGCAGTTGATGAAAAAGACCACCGTGAGATAAAGCCGTCAAGGCAGGTTAAAACTCTCGACAGTCAGTCAGAATCTGTATGAAGATGTTGAAGCACGATTTACATCGAATGATTTTTCTAATAACTTGCAATTCCTACTCAATCACTTTTGTATGTGAAAAAAATAAAGAACTGTGTTTGTCAGAAAAATTCACTCAATGATTGATTATTGATTTGGATAACTTCAAATAAGGTCGTGCATAAATTTATAATCGAAAAGTATACAAGACTAAACATTTTAATATAATTTAGGAATTTTCTTTTAGTATTAAAGTTATAATTTCTTAAAATATTGAATAGATATTTTATTTCAGGAGTTATTTTTGGATATTTGCAAACAACATATTAAATTATTCATACAATATTCTTTTTTTTTCTTAGAACAATAAATGAGTGTGGATTAAATTTCTCAGAATTATTTTCTAATTATAATTGTTGTGATATTTTTTATTGTGGTCTAATACGCAATAAATTAATAATGTATCATTTTATTACGTCCGATGTAGCAGTGGTAGACATAATCAAAAAGTATGATTTTAATAACAAACAAGTAAGAAATTATTGTCCGACGAGTCTTAAAATCTCTATTCGGCGGGTTCAGTTGTATGGGAGCTAGGTGAATAAATTACCTCGTCCCTGGGACATGACTGTCGAGAGTTTTAACGTGAGCACCTGCCTTGACGGTCTTATCTCACGGTGGTCTTTTTCATCCATTAGGTAGACTTGAGAACGGTCTACCCTCGCCCCTTTATTCTTCAATGAAGAACTCAGGTGGCAATTTTTGTACATTGGTTTTGCCCGGTCCATGCACAAGTACTTTGCTGGAGTACTCGAGCTATCTAATCTCTGACCATTGGATGGCCTCAGTTGCTTCGACAACAGCACCTAGAGACGTATCCGGTAGAGCAAAGTACAATCCATCAATAAGCCGAAGACATGTATATCATGTACACCATACCTTTCATCCATCATCATTCAACCCTGCACACATCTCATTCATACGATACATTCATAAGAGAAAAACATACGACGCATTCATTAGGTAGGCGGGTGGGTAAGGCCCGCTGATCCTCACATTCATCCCGTACCATATACAATTAATACCAACTCATTTCCAACGTATAGTCCCACAGTCACTCCTCTGTGGGGTATCTGTTGTTTCCGGCAATAGCACCGAACTTATCCCGATATATTGACTATTATCATGCATCAGTCTTTTAACCGCCACTTACTCTTCTCGCGAATTTGGGTTTAAACCACATCCAATACGTTGATCCCGAAGGAACCTTAACCAAATGACTAGCCAGGACATTGTCCTGCGGGCAACTGGCCACCCGTAGTACAAGATTATGCGGTGCTCTGGTATGACCTCTGGCAATCTATGCAAGGACTAATCCAAGCAGTAGACTGTAACCAATTTTTTAGTCCCGGCCAGACTGGAGGTATTGGCCACCTCTTTATATTCCGGGATTGCAATAACACCAAGGCGGGGGTTTCGTCAAGGTAACATGCCCCCGGGGGGACGCTACTGGGACAATAGAATATTATGAACCAAATTTCATTGAATTATCTTCAAAATTGCAACCTGTTGTTTGATTACAAGGTTTACACGGACAAATAGACAGACAGACAAACAAACAGATGGGCGGACATAGCTAAATCGACTCAGAAAATAATTCTTAGTATGTAATGGATAGCGAGAATACTTTGAATGAGAGCGCATTAATGGTACGGAAATCTTGTTAATGACTATTACTTAGTCAACAACTTGATTATAAATGGCTACTACATAACGTCAGCATTAATTGGAAGGAGTGTATTTATAACTTACAAATAACTATATATGCAAAAAATAATATTTAAATCTTGAAATGTTATTTTATACAGCAATGGAAATTAAGTTAAGTTTTGTGTGAAAACTATTAAACTATTATTTTATTACTTCTGAACAAGAAATTGTGACACTCATATAACATCCGTTCTAATTTTTACATCATTTATCACTGTTCACTGTAAATTTAGAAATTATGCAAGAAGCATGAGTCTTCCTTATAATGACTTCTGTAGAAGCTGACAAAATTAGGAGGAGGAATCAATTATTCACCTTCTGTATAAGTGACCTTTCCTAGAAATGATTCACTATCAAACGTTGAAGTCGTCACACTTCTCTGATCTATCTGTTTTGCAGATGTTTAACTGGAACGAATTCTTTGTCTACTTCTGTCTTATTTTGTATCTTCTCTATAATCCTTTTCATCTACCTTTCATTCTCATTAATCTTCTCTATAGTAATTTTTCTCTTCCTCTCTCTGTCTCTTTAACTTTCATTCATTACAGACAATACAAACTGACACAAGTAGTCTGTGAAACCTAACCTACATACCTTCTACATTACTTCTAAGTAATATTTAAATAACTTACATAAATGCCAATACTACTTCTGTATGGAAACCATTTTTTGATATATGTATGCATGTTCTTATTGCATGTCAATATTTTTAATTGTGTATAAAACTAACAAAAAACTTTTTAAATTGTAATGACTTATTTAGGTACTTATTTGTAAACGAGCGTTATAAGTACATTAAATTATTAACTTTAGTTAAGTATTACCCAGCAAACACTTTTATAATCAAATAATGGGTTAATATGATAAAATTTTAAGACGGTGGTGTCATTGGAAGCACGTACTTCACACTATCGCTAATAAGTAATAAAAGAAAACAGTGAATGTAAATCTTGGGAAAAAAGTATACAGCTTCAATATCTTAACGGAAAAGCTAACTTAGAAAGTCATGTATAAGGGACTTCGGTGTCCTAAAATTTTTTCCTTATTTTTCACGATTTAGAGCGATATTTTTAGCTTACAGCTACCGTAAATTGATATTTCCAAAGAAAAAAATTTTTTTTTTTTTTAGAATTTAGTGTCTTTCGAAAAGTGTTTTCGAAGGATACCCTGTGATATTTATACTTTTTCTATATTTCATCAAAAACAAAGTATGTGGTGAAAGGTTTAATAGGACTTTATTTGACTACTTCTGTGTAATCAGGAAAAGTTTTTCGAAACAGTTCTTTTCTGAGTTTGACGTCTAGCGAAAAGTGTTTTCGAAGGATATCCTGTGATATTTATACTTTTTTTATTTTTCATCAAAAAGGAAGTATGTGGAGAAAGGTTTATAAGGACTTTGATTGACTACTTCTGTGTAATCCGGATAAGGTTTAAGAGTTTAATTTCTCTTTTCTGAGTAGTGACGTTTTAGCAATAAATGAGTTTATGTTGAAGTCTATATGTCTGAGTAAGTGAGTGTTTGATACAAAACGAGTCCTTTTTGGCGAGACATCATATAATGACAACTTAAGATGCCTAAAGGAAAACTTTATTTTATTTGTTTAATTTCGTTGTTTTATCTTTTAGAATACTTTTTTGCCTTGTCTTGTTATTGCGTATGTTATTGTTGTTTATTGTTTTTACTTATGGCTCCCTAAAGAACCTTTGAGTTTTTGTTTATTGCAAATTTATGACCGACCAAATGCCGTTGTATACAAAAAGTGTGTGTGTTAAACATTTCCCGGTAGTTTGTGGCGACAATACTCAAATTGCTATAAGTAGAGTATATGCAACTATTTGAAAGAGTTTTAGTCGGTCCAAGATTGCTAAATTGCTGCTCCACCGACGAACTGGTACAACAACAAAGTAACAAATGTAAAATAAAAAATAAAATATTTTAAGAATCTACCCTCTTGATTACTAAATCACAGTAATTCAAAATGCATCAGAGACATTACTTTCCTGATAGAATATTATCGAAAGTTACGGATGTCATGATTCTTAATAAAACTACCGGACTTTATTAAGTTTTAATGTATGCGTCTTTATGTGGCTGCTTTTTTTATAATTTTGAAAAATTGTACCAACTCAAATGATTATTCACTTTAGTTGTTGTAGTCGGAGTGAGCTAAGAAGGGTTTACACAATGTTTAATTTTATTTAAATGCTACACACATTTGTTCATATGATATAAAAATCTTTTAATTTAATAAAATATAGTATATAAACTTTGTATATCTGTTTTTATTGTTATTAAAGTTCTTATTAAGAAACTTTTTTTCCGATGAGCATGTGGTTTTGTGTTTTGCATTTTTGCTAAATGAAACTATAAGATAATTAAAATATCAAGAAATAATTGATTTAATAGCTCATAGTGGATTTACAGATTAAAAAATCATTAAATATATAATGAAAAATCTTACAAGATTGTTTAGACATGAAAAGCTTAAAAAGTTAAATTTTAACATATACGTACTCTGTTCAATGTCTTTGCCATGAACTTTGATTACTAAATGTGCCATTATATATTTGTAACTTTTTTAAACAATAAACACTACTTTGAATATGTTATACTCATTTATTTTTTAAATGTTGTGCATAAATGCGTATTGTTAATATCTATTAAAACAATATTACTCATACTACCCGTAGTTATTATATGAAGAATTTTAATTTTTTTAAACTTTAAATCAGTGTTTATTTTTCTTCGCCAAGTAGAGAAGTTTCTTCTCAAGGATTTAAAGATATTGGAAGATTTCCATGAGGCCCATGGCTAGATAATTATACTAGTCTATAGTCCAGGTCAATATGCAGACTATAGACTTGTCTGTACTACAGAATATATATTGGCTATACTTCACACTATAGAATGGTCTATACTCCAGACTGGTCTATACTCCAGACTATAGTCTGGTCTATACTCCAGACTATAGTCTGGTCTATACTCCAGACTATAGACTGGTCTATACTCCAGACTATAGACTGGTTTATACTCCAGACTATAGACTGGTCTATACTCCAGACTATAGAGTGGTCTATACTCAAGACTATAGACTGGTCTATAGTTCAGACTATAGACTGGTCTATACACCAGACTATAGACTGGTCTATACTTCAGACTATAGACTGGTCTATACTCCAGACTATAGACTGTTCTATACTCCAGATTATGGACTGGTTTAAACTCCAGACTATAGACTGGTCTATACTCCAGACTATAGACTGTTCTATACTCCAGACTATAGACTGTTCTATACTCCAGACTATAGACTGGTCTATACTCCTGACTATAGACTGGTCTATACTCCTGACTATAGACTGGTCTATACTCCAGACTATAGACTGTTCTATACTCCAGACTATAGACTGGTCAGTTTTACAGGCTATAGACTGTACTCCAGACTATAGACTGGCCTCTACTCCAGACTATAGACTGGTCTATACTTCAGACTATAGACTGGTCTATACTCCAAACTATAAACTGGTCAATACTCAGGCTATAGACTGGTCTTTACTACAGTCTATAGATTGGACTATACTCCAGACTATGTACTGGTCAATACTCAGGCTATAGACTGCTATATACTCCAGACTATAGATTGGTCTATACTCCAGACTTTATATTGGTCAATACTCAGGCCATTGATTGGTCTATGTTTCAGACTATATACTGCTCTATACTCCAGACTATAAGCTGGTTCATACTCCAGAAAATTGAATGATCTATAGACTATAGACTGTTCTATAATCCAGACTATACTGGTCAATATTCAGGCTATAGACTGTTCCATACTCCAGACTATATACTGGTCAATACTCAGGCTATAGACTGGTCTATACTTCCAACTATAGACTGCTCTATACTCCAGACTATAGATTGATCTATACTCCAAACTATAGACTGGTGTATACTCCGGACTATAGACTGGTGTATACTCCAGACTATAGAATGGTCTATACTCCAGACTATAGACTGGTCTATACTCCAGACTATAGACTGGTGTATACTCCAGACTATAGACTGGACTATACTCCAGATTATAAACTTGTTTTTAGTCCATACAATAGACTGGTATACACTCCAGACTATAGACTGGTCTATACTCCAAACCATAGACTGGTCTATACTTCAGACTATAGACTGGTCTATACTCCTGACTATAGATTGATCTATACTCCAGATTATAAACTTGTTTTTACTCCATGCAATAGACTGGTATACACTCCAGACTATAGACTGGTCTATAGTACTGACTAACAATAACCCTACTATATACTAATTTCTAGCCCAGATTGTGGACTGTATATTAAACGAAAATAAATTAACTTTTTAATTTTAATAATGAGAACATTTTAAGTAAATGTCCTGCTGTGTACTTATTCTACCGAAAAAAGTATATAGAAAAGAAAAAAAAAAAGAAAAACAAAAACATAATAAAATGAAAGTGTTAAAATTTAACCAAAATTAGTATGTGTAACATACATATTTTTTTGCTAGAATAAAGTGTAATTTAGTAACTTTACACATAACATTTACACATGAATGTTGTAAATGTAAATGTCGCACATACATAAACACAAATATCGTTGTCAAAAATGTAGAAGGTCAAAAATATTTTGTTGCATATAATTTTTAAACAATCGTATATGTAAACAGAAAATATATGAATTTTTTTAAATATTGCTCCAAATTTTGGAAAATACATATTAAAAGAAACCATTTTCCTATTTGATAGTTCTGATAGTTATAGAAGTTATATTTAGGATTTTTTCGCATTTAAGTTGACGATATTCATGCGTATAATAACAATGGGAAATAAAATTTTTTTATATTTATTATTTCAACCATGAAAAGCAGGCACATGAATAAACTCGTAACTACAGTTAAACAGTGTTTACCGTTGTATGAGTTGTTGTTAATTTTGAATTACCATTACAGTAACATTCCCAGTTTTCAGGCTATTTTATTCTTGTTATTGTTATGCTGTAGCTTTTAGTTAAAGCTGTATTATGGTCTTTGCCCGGCAGGTATACAACAAGTCAACAGATCAGAAAATTTCCAAAATTTTAGTTGGATGAGGTATAGAGTCATTAAAGAGTTTTCTAAGTAATCTAGCAGGAATTCAATTAACAATATATATCCTTGATAGAACAGTCTTTATTTTAACTATAAAATAAATAATTATTATTATCTCACTTTTGACTTACTCATAAAACAGCATATAATATTAACTAAATATTATAATTTAGTACTGGCTATAGATAAGTATATAGTCTTGAATGTTAATCAATCTTTAGTCTTGACTATAGATCTATAGTCTTGAGTAAAGATCAGCATGTAGTCTTGAATATACATAAATCTATAGTCCTAACTATAGATCAGTATATAGTCTTGTCTTTAGATCATCCAATAGACTTCACTGTCGGTTAGTGTGCATTCTTGACTGAATATAAGTATATAGCCGTAACTATAAATATATAGTCACTAAAATATTAGTATGTAGTCTTGACTATAGATCATTTTAAAGTCTTGACTGTAGATTAATGTATAGTCTTGCCTATAGATCAGTCTATAGTTTTGACTTCAAACCTGTCTAAAGTTTAGTCTAGACTATAGATCAGTCTAGTCTAGACTATAGATCAGTCTAGTCTAGACTATAGATCAGTCTAGTCTAGACTATAGATCAGTCTAGTCTAGACTATAGATCAGTCTAGTCTAGATCATAGATCAGTCTAGTCTAGACTATAGATCAGTCTATTCTAGACTATAGATCAGTCTATTCTAGACTATAGATCAGTCTAGTCTAGACTATACATCAGTCTAGTCTAGACTATACATCAGTCTAGTCTAGACTATACATCAGTCTAGTTTACACTATAGATCAGTCTAGTCTAGACTATACATCAGTCTAGTCTAAACTATACATCAGTCTAGTCTACACTATAGATCAGTCTAGTCTAGACTATAGATCAGCCTAGTCTAGACTATATATCAGTCTAGTCTAGACTATAGATCAGTCTAGTCTAGACTATAGATCAGTCCAATATATTAACTATAGATAAGACTAATATCATGACTATAAATTAGTTTATGATCTTTACTATAGATCAGTTTTGATTGCAGATCTGTTTATAATTATAACTATTGATCAGTCCATAGTTTTAAAGTAAGATTTGTCTTAAATACCGACTAAGTATACATTGGTTTTAGTTCTGACTATTAGTAAATAGTCTCGGCTATAGATCACTTTTTATGAAAAAGTCAGTTTTTATGCTTGACTACAAATAGTCTATAGTCTTAGTTATAGAAGAGTCAATAACCTTGACTATAGATCAATCTATAGCCTTGAATTTGGTTCCGTTTTTAGTATTGATTATAGATAAGTATTGTTTTTAGATCTTTCTATATTCTCGATTATAAATCAATAAATATCTTTCTATATATCTTTGTAGTACTGAATCAGTTTATAGTATTAACTAAAGCCAAATTTCGAACTGTTGGGTTTTGTTCCCGTACATATGAACGTTTATAGTTGTAAGTATACTAGTATGAAAAGAATAAAATATAAACGCGTCATTTTACACGCCATTTTACATTTCATGAACATTTAAAAAATGTATGAATTAGTTGATTAAAAAAAAACTGCTAGAAAGAACTAGTATGTAGACAACTTTACTCGTACAAATATAAAGTAACATCTTAGTATTAAAAATTAATTTAAAAACCAAGAAAATGGAAAAAAACTGTAAAATAGAAAATGTAAAACAAAGTCATGGGAAAATTCACATGTGTTAATGTCACAGTCAGCAAACAGCATATGTGTTGAAGATTGCTTGTTTTTTTGCAAATAAAATTATTTTATTTTATTAAAAAAAGAAGATTTTTGGGATTTATATTAGTACTTGACGAAGTACTTTAGTACTTGACGAAGCATACCCTCCCCACTTTAGTGGGGAGGGTATATTAGGTTTGTGCTGATGTTTGTAACTCACAATAACATTGGTCTAATACTCACCTTAAAGTGTACCAATCGGCTCAGAATCATTTTTTGAGTCGATTTTGCTATGTCCGTCCGTCTCTCCGTCCGCCTGTCCGTCCGTCCATGTACCCCTTGTAATCAAACTACAGGTCGCAATTATGCAGATAATTCAATGAAATTTGGTACATGATATTCTATTGTCTCAGGGACTAAAACTTTTAAAAATGGTTATCATCGGTCCATTATTTCACCTAGCCCCCATACAACTGAACCTCCGCATAGAACTTGTAAAATTTGTAATCAAACTAAAAGTCGCAATTTTGGAGATAAGTCAGTCAAATTTGGCACGTGATCTTTTATGGTACCGCAGATGAAGCCTATTGCAAAAAGTTAACATCGGTCCATTATTTCCTCTAGGCCCCATACAACTGAACCCGCCAAATATAGCTTTTAAGTTCATAATTATGTTTAATATACTCGTATCTCGACAAAAAGCTGCAAAACCAAGTTCTATACTAGCCTTGATGACATTAATGAACTTTATAATTATAGGGCCTTATTAGACCCTATCCCCTTTAGAAAGTTCCCATTAAAAATTTTACCTAAATATCCACAGTTTTATTAAACAATAAATGGCTTAAGTATATCTGAGGCAATGTACAATTCAACTTAAATGCTTTATAATGAAAACTAAATCATATTTTATTCGTATACAGATGTAGGATATTATATGGTCGCCTTATCCGACTATAATTTCTTACTTGTTTTTAAACTGTAATTAAGTTTATAGTTGAGTGTTCTTTATGAAGTTTGAGGATATAGTATTATTTTACTATTAAAATAGTAACAACAAGCATTGGAAAAAACTAAACCAAATCTTGTTAGTTATATCATGTTTATAAAAAATATATTAAATTTTTTAAAAATTTATTTAAACAAAAAATTTAATTAAATAGCACATTTTATTTTCTTCTAGTGCAAAATCAGATATTGAATTCTAAAAATATCTCTTAAATAAAAAACTTACATTCATATTTATTTCTACATTTTATTCTCTATACAAGTTTCAATAACATTTGTTCTCCCCCAATAATCCACATTTTACAATTTTCAACATATTTTGACAGTTATCAAGACAATGTCTCTAATTTACTGCAGCTAATAAATAAAACCTCAAAAGATGTTGTTACAATTAGTTTTAAAATATTTTTACCCTGAAATTTTATGTCGGTTTTTTTTTTTTCATTCTCTTACAAGTTTTCACTATTTCTTGATGAAAAATAATGAAAACCATTTAAAAACTATGCATGTCTGTATGTGTTCATGTTCCTATAGTTTTAGTTGTTTGAGAAGTTAGATTACAACAATATTTTAAGCAACGCCCTACATACATACCTCCTGCCAAGCTTTATGCTTTTAACAAAGAATCCACAAAAAAAAATAGAAAATAGCAAAAGGAAACCCAAAAATACAATTTTCTGTGAAAAGGCACGCAATTAATTCCCGCAGTGACTGTTCTAATTCCAAACAATTTCGTTTCCTCCTTTTTGATGCCATTTCAACATGGTTTATAGTTACATTCATTATGTTTTACAACCACCGACAACACTCTACCACCACCAACAACAACAACAACATACCATTCCAAAAAATACTTGCAGACAAAATTGCACTTGGTAAAGTTGTTAGAATTGTAATGATACCGTTGCCGAGTTTGAATTCAAAGGAACCCAGCAGCTTATTTGTTGAAGAAAATATATTAGACGTTTGAACTTGAGTTATATAGTTATGATTTTTGTATTAAAAGATTTTACATTCACATAAGAATCTCAAAACTTAATTGTTTTTTTTTACAAACTACATAATTGATATTGTTTACAGATTTTGATTGAAAAGTTATGTTGAAAGTTATTTAGGTTTTAATCTGAAAATAGAAATGATGTTGGGAATATTTCCATTATGATTATATGATGAGTTGCACATAGTGCATCCGAAAACATTTGCAATTAAATTAACTATCACAGATCTTTTATTTATGGTTGGTTTGAGAGTTATAAAAAATATTCGGTATGCTTTTTTCAATGAAAAAACAAGTATGAAAGTATAGACGGGTATAGTCGATCATAAAATACCTTACACCTTTTACAAAAATATAATGTGATTTAGTTGTCATAGTAAAGCATTTAAATTGAATTGTACCTTACCCCAGATACACATACTTAAGACGTTTATTGTTGAATAAAATTGTAGAGATTTAAAAGAAATTATGATGGGGGCTTTTCATAGGGGCTATGATCATATGACTACCTATTCGCAAGTCTAGTATAGAACTTGGTTTTTGCAGCTTTTTGCCGAGATAGGAGTATATTAAACATAATTATTGGGGGGTTCAGTTATATGGGGTCTAGGTGAAATAATGGACCGATCTTAACCATTTTTGTCCCTGGACAATAGAATATGACGTACCAAATTTCAATATCTTCAAAATTGCGACCTGTAGTATGATTACAAAGTTTACATGGAAGGACGGACAGACAGACAGACGGACAAACTGATAGATGGACGGACATAGCTAAATCGACTCAAAAAATGATTCGGAGCCGATAGGTATACTTTAAGGTGGGTATATGACCAATATTATTGTGCGTTACAATCATCAGCAAAAACCCAATATACCCTCGCCACTAAAGTGGTGCAGGGTATGAAAAGGGATATAGTTAGTTAGTTAGTTAGTTAGTTAGTTAGTTAGTTAGTTAGTTAGTTAGTTAGTTAGTTAGTTAGTTAGTTAGTTAGTTAGTGAGTTAGTTAGTTAGTTAGTTAGATCTTTGTTGAAAATAAAGATTATCGTTTTAGTTGGGTTGATTTTTTGATTGATCCAAGCCGAATGCAGTATTTATGAGATTCTTTCTACCTGTTTTGAATCATGTTCCTTAGAAGGGACAGACTGGTCTGAAATTAATGGCGATTAACTTTATTATATAAAATTTCGTGGATATAAAGAATTTCAAAAACACTTAAGAAAGTTAAAGTCACGTTGGAAAGGGCCAGAGTTAAATGTGGGTCTTTTTCGAACCTCCTTCTTTCATAAGTTTCTGATTACTTCAGAGTATCTTGTGAAATGGGAGTTCTTAGGGGACATTTTTAATACGTACTATCTCCTCCCTTTTAGTCCTTATCGTGATTTTAACAGAGAGAAATGCAGGCCTCCGTTAGGTTAGTGTTCTAGTCTGGTAGACCGGAGTTGGTGGGTTCGATTCTTACTATGTGGTCTAGGTGTATTTCTTCTGATTTGATGTATATACATCCTCCGATCAAATTAAATTACTAACTGTTTTGGTACAAAGGAAAAAACCAAATATAGATATTTTTCTGGTCCATATTAGTAAAGATTATCATCTACTATGATATTCCACACTAGTCTGAGGAACAAAAAAAATTCATCATTGGTTTAAAATACACTTTTGTTTAAGTTAATTCTTTATAATTTCTATACAAAATCCTAGTTATGATATTACTAACTAAATCAGTGGGATAATTAACTATAGTAAACGTAAGACCACACCTTTATGACATTTAAATCACAACAACATTTGGCATTCGTGACCTGTAGCTATTTGCCATTTAACTACGTTTTGCTAAATTCAGGCGGCTATAGTATAATTTTAATGAATGAAAAAAAAACTAAATTTCAGTATTTTGGAACATAATTAACTTTGATATATATGACGATTCATGAAGTTCAGACTTAACAAATCCTTAAGTTTAAATTAAATTTTTAAACAAGGTGAACAACAGTAATATTTTTTATAGAATTTCATATTTTCCTCCTTACAAATGTATGGTAAACCCTAAAGTTTCCACAAAGGTAAATAACTTTCTAACTTCCATTTTCACTTCAATTGCAACATAACAAGAAGAACTTTTATAACTCAGCAGTAAACGATTTAAACAGCAAGTGCAACATAATTTTTCTTTTTAAATCCCATGATAACGTTCAATGTTCCATTTTTGCCTTAAGGCAACAAAAGTTTTACACACTCCACTGTCAACTTTTTAAAATTACTTTTAAAGCTTACCTTAAAAAACAATGAAAGCTAATTTACAATTTTATTACCACCATCAACTTCTTAATTATTATAATTGTAATGATTTATTACAAGATGACGATGATGATGGAACTGATTATAGCGATGACAATAATGATGATAAAATGCAAAATAGGGAAAGGTTAATTATATTAGCATTTAATGAGAAAATAAAATGTTATTTATTTATGTATTTTCTTCTATATATAATTCTGGCGTTCTTGCAGATTTCCCAGATCTTAGTTTTAACATAAATTGTTTGTTTTCTACTTTTAATCTTTAGTCTCAATTTGATGATTAAGTTTGTAATTGTTTTGGGTACTTTTACTCTAAAAATAATAATATTGTATTTATAGTCATTGTTAAGTGATTTCTTTTTATGTTAATGTTATTTTAAAGCAATTGCTTTGTAGTATCCTTCTTCTCTTAAACTAGTAAGTGTGTCACAAAAATAGCCAGCCAGTTGGTTTGTATCACTGTCTGTCATTATAACTACGTATTATAAGAGTGTTAGTATTTGCATGTGTAAAGTCAAGTTTTATGTGTGCGTACTTATCCAGCTCTCTTGCGTTTAGATTGTTTTATCCTTTAGAGTATTATTGTCTTAAGTTATGTTTTCTGCTTTTGTTTTTATTATTATTTTTTTTTTTTTTTTTGTATGAATTTCATTGTTACAAATGTCATCAAAATCTTTACAATAAAAGCGAAAGCTTTTTACTATAAGTTTGTTTTTGTATACGAATATAAAGAAAAATATCATTATTATAATGTAAGTGTTTGCTAGGTCTATTAAAGGACAATGATAACTAGGACTAAAGATGTGTCAGGTGGAAATCAAATTTTATTTTTAGTACATTTTGACAAAAAAGGTCGTTTAGGAATTTCTAAATTATCATATTTTGTAGAAAAATAAATAACCAAAAACAATTTTATTAACAAGTTGAAAGACCATTGCAGTCAGTACTAATATTTAACTTAAATTTAACTAGAAATGAACTAGAACGGAGCTAGAACTAAACTAGAACTGAACTAGAACTGAACTAGAACTGAACTAGAACTGAACTAGAACTGAACTAGAACTGAACTAGAACTGAACTAGAACTGAACTAGAACTAAACTAGAACTGAACTAGAACTGAACTAGAACTGAACTAGAACTGAACTAGAACTGAACTAGAACTGAACTAGAACTGAACTAGAACTGAACTGAAGAGAAAAGAATACGTTTTTCCGTAATGAATATCTTATAATCCTTCCAATTTAATTGTAACTTATTTCCTACATTGATTGCATTTTTCGCTGGGATATTATAACAAGATTCTAATTAAAAACAAATTTTCGTTGACAAATTTCGCTTTGTAACCAAATATATTTGCATATTTTTTCAAATCCCAATATATCCACTTTTATTTACTTGAAACTAAATCTACTTAACACAATCTAATTGCACTTCTCGCAAATTCTAATACTTCCCCACACTTGAAATTATCATTAACACTGACATCATTAAATAAATTTTAGCTGTCAGTTGCCATAATTTCCCCAGTACTTGGGTGTCTGTGTGTTTTTCATTGAAATTTGACAAGTAGAGTTGTTGTTTGTTGTGGTTGCAATTGCATTTGTAGTTGCACAAATCGAAAGAGAAACAATTGCCACTTGCAGTGGCAAACAACTTGTTATTTACGAAATTATAAACACAGCAAATGTTCATTCTTCTAACTAATGTTCTGGATACTTGTATTCTGACAGTTACAAAAAATAGTGTACGTTTTATTTGGTGTGTGTGTGTGCATGTGTGTCTTCTCTAAGGACCGAGAACAAGAGGGAATGTGTTTTTGAGACATACAGTCTTAATTGACTGCACTGGAATTGGTCTAATTTATGGAAATGATTATCATCAATTACATTATATATGCATATAGTTGGTAATGTTATTTTATGGTTTAATTTTAGCTTATGTATGTAAAGGCGCGGATTTATGGTGGTTAAAGGGATGTTTTCCCCCCAAAAACCAAAATTTTTTTCATACTAAATATAAAAATGAGGAAGAAGGAAAAAAATAAAATAAGTTATAAAAAGTCCTCCCTCCACATTTGAGCTGGATTCGCTCTAAGTCAAAAAGGACTGGATCTTCTAGAGAACCAAACAGTAGTCTTCCAATATATTGACAAACACATATCACAACTTTCTCAAAAAGGGCAAGAAAATAATTGCTTGTTAATGAAGAAAAAGTTAGAAACTGAAGATAATTGCCTTTCTCTAGAGCAGTCACGAAAATTAGTTAGAAAAATTAATTAATTAGAGAATCTGGTTCATATAAGATTTATTTCACTCCAATTTCATCGCTACATGCGCATTTTTAAAACAGTTATAACTGTTAATGCAGTTTTTTGGGGGCCACTTGTGTAGAGGCTATAGGAAAACATGGACCGATATTGCCAATTTTTAATATCAAACAGGCCTTATCTATAGGGAACTAACTCTTTCCGTTTGGACTCTATCATGCTTTCAACAGACAGACAGACAGATAAAAGGACAGACTTACAGACATTGGTAGATCGTCTTAGAATTTTATAAATTGATGTGTTACAAACGAAACGACAAAATCGATATTCCCCTATCTTTTTGGATAATGAGTATAAATATGACAAGATGTGGAGATCGATTTTTATGAGATTTCACCTTTAGCTTAGAAGGGGATCATTCGCCATTGGGGCACATCTGTCAGTGCGAATAACTTGAAAACTGAATAATCGATTTAATCACAAGCGAAGGAAAATAATAGTTTATAACTATTATACAACGTTGCTAGATATTCCACCCATTGAAACATATATAAGATATAAGGCGGCGCTTACAGCCGAATGGCTCTTTACTTTAGGCGAACTGGCCAAAAACGGTTATAGGATACGTCATCAATGTATACTGGACACATTGGAATGTTATACACATTCATCGGACGTGCCTGATCGCATATCAGACACAGAATATGTCGGAAACGCTAATCCCAGATAGAATGTCTTGGTCAAGCGGCACATTGGAGCAAATACCAGTAAGAATCCGTTGCTACACGGTGATAGATTGTAGGATTGTAAGAAAGCGTTAACTGAATACTCTCCCAGAGGTAATGTTTACATCATATGGGTACCAGGCTACTCGGGAGTAGTTGCAACGAAAGGGCGAATGTAATAGCTTTAAAGGGAAATGAGCTTGATGTAGTTAACCTGACAAACGCAAAACCATTCGACGCAACAAAAGCTAAATTAAAAAATATGTAGGAGAGAATCCCATAAGGCCTCTTGGAATAATAAAACGGTGGGTAGAACTACAAAGATTCTATGGGGTGACCCTGATGTGAGCAAGACGAGAAATCTTCTCAAAATGAGCAAGTCTGATAGTACGTATTCTGAGTGGACACACAGGATTACGTGCAGATCTATACAAAATTGGACGTGAGGATACAGACGAATGTAGAGCATGTGGAGAGGACAGTGAAACCCTGGAGCACTTTTTTTGCCACTGTCAGGCATTTTCATAAGTACCAATATTATATTCAAGTCCAGTTAAATTATTACTTTATTGATTGATACCGATTACATAGTTACGTCCTATTGACAAGTAAACTCATGTATGACATTCACAATGCATTTTACATGGTTGTAAATAAAAGTAACACAACAAGGACGAATAATATTCTCAACTGGATTTGTCAAGCTAACTTTTGTTATCCTTACAATAAAATCCTTAAGCATAAAAACAGAATTTTAATTATCAATCACACATTAACTTACCTGTAACACACCAAGCCATGCATAAGATGAGTTTATTAGAACTTTGTACGTTATAATATTCTCCTTCGTTTTGGTTGTATTTCTTTTTTATATCTAGATGCACCAGTTTGCTTTTACATCGACATTCTCAGTTAAAGTTGTAGATGAATGAAATTTATTTATTTTTTTACTTTTTTTATTTTTATTTATAATTTGTAAAATGTCGATAAAATGAATTTTCAATCAGAGATGTGACTAACACCGCACAATCTAATTACAATTGAGGTTTTTTTTATCTTATATTTAGTATGTATTTTAATTATAATACTGTGGTGGATGTGTGGGTATTTGTAGGTATCGTAACAGCATGTGTTTGGTGAAAAAAGAAAATATAGTAAAAAAGACACAAGAATTTCAATTACAAAATGTTCTAAATATATAAAGTTTTGTAGTTCCTAGTAGGATGTATTTTTTTATAGATTTTTAGAACACTTGTAATACATTTATCAAGTTGGCAAGCTAGCGAAAAATTAATCTTTACTTTAGATCCAAGAGAGGAAAGTAATCGAGAGGAAACTCACTGCCCTTAGAAAGTAGTTCTATAACCCATCAAAAGTAATCAATTACAGAGTTAAATGTATATATCGCTTTAGACATGGATCCCACTAACTAAAAACTCTAGAACGTTGACGACATCCCCAATTACCAGATAAGTCTTGCTGCAGTGTTAATATATTTTATGTATGTGTATGTGCAAATAATATTAAATGCTTTTAATTGTTTATTTAAGACAATTGAGAGTACAGCAAGAAAATCAACAAATAAAATATCTATAATAAACATCTGAACTGCAATGATATAGTTCAAAACCACAGGCAAATACACATACATCCAACATCCAGCACCCCACATACCTAAACACCCACACAGTACTGTTGCACTTTCTATACAAACAAAATGCTTCCGTGTAACGGTAAAATAGGATTAAACAAGTTCATTATTATTTATAGCACAAATTTTCTTTAAAATAATCAGTGTATTGAGTCTCCTCTAGTATTTGATTTTAATTAATTTTCAAATTTATTATTATTTTTTAATTTATTTAATTAAATTTTACTTTTATTTTACTTTGATTAAAGATGCCTTTTACGATTTTGTTTTTTTTTTTTCACTGACAAACTAAATTTCATTTAAAGAATATTTTTGAAGTGCGAATGCCTATAAGAGAGAGCAAAATATATGAATGCTGCGATTTGTTAGGCAAGACGTTTCAAAGGATACTGTAATAGAGATTTTTGCACAATTGTAGTTTTAAAGATTTTCAAACATACAAACTGAAAAGGAAATGATTTTGGTTGTTGCTGTAATAGTTGTTGTGTCTTTCGTAAAAAAAAGAGTTGCCGTGGTGAGCTAAATTCATGAAAAGGAGTAACAGAAGATTAAGATTATGCATTCCAAAATAATGTAATTTTCCTTATAGTGATCTAAAGAGGACAACAGAAAATAAAGAATGTTGAAACCCAAAAATAGATGTATACTTTTCTAAAGTAAACTTTTACGCTGAAATCTATATCATATTGTGTTTTCGAAATATCGTGCTCCGTTTTTGGCCATAGATTTTATAACAACTCCAATATAATTTTATTTATAAAATTTTAATTATGTCATCTAAAAGGCTGATTTTTTACAGAACGGAAAGTAGAAACGAGGATAGGTAAGCTTTAAAAAGGTTATAAACCTTCAAATATTGAAGATTCTAAAATTAAAGATACATAGACAGAGAAAAAAGATACTTAAGAAAAAGGTATAGAACGATGGGTATATCTTAAATAGAATAGTAACAGAGTATCTAAGGTAATACAGACCAGGAGATTTTCCCAAAAAGAAGGAGATAAGAGTGAAAAACTATGTTCCCCTACAAAACGCAGTTAAAGAAATGACTTATTCCCTTGACAAACCCTAGTATCCTGCGAAGGTTAAGACATGCAATATTCCTCATTTTGCCACGGAACCTATTCTCTAGCCATATGAGCCTGAGAAACTAACTGAACCTGAAATTTGATTTCCGTAAAGAGATTTTGATAAGTGGAATGTGTATTGGTAGTGTCATTGTCATTCCATTAAAACAACAAATCGAAATATTGGTTATAGCCACGCTGCCTCTTCTCTTCGGTCCATAATTGACCTTCCTCCACATATAACATCGCAACATATATGTTGATATTCAGACAGCACTTAAAGCTCTACATTATCACATGTTACATTCTAGCTTTGTAACTAGCTGCAAAAGGGACCTGGATTCATTGGACAGATTATACACAACGAGGTTATGTTGTATACTAGGACATTATGATACTCAGGGAAACGAGATTGCAGATGAATTGGCCGCACAAGGGTCAGAGCTCGATTTTATTTATAATCTGTAAAATTCTGAAAAATTTAAAAACTTAATCAACCGATCTTGGCGCATTATGCTGGATTGCAGGTTTTCTATGGCGCATTGGCCGAAATTAAACCCAAATGCAACCAAAATACTATTACGACAGGACAGGAAGAGTATAGGGACCATAATAGGGGTAATAACTGGTCACTTTGCAATTTGGGCCTTTAGGTGTAACTGGGTCGGCAACACGCAGGATTTTTGTAGATTGTGTGAGGAAGTGGATAAACTGAAAACAGTAGGTCATCTATTATGCAGCTGTCCAGAGTACAAAGTCTGAAACTGAAATGGCTAGGTAGATGATGAATCGGGAGAAGTAGCAGGATGTTAATTAGATTAGTTTTACTAGGGGAATATCTTGGTTATTCGTGTAACGGACAGTGAAGATCTCCCACCCATATCCAATTCCTGTTGGTATACAACCCTTTTAAATTAAACTAAACCTTTATAGAAACGTTAATCTTCCAAATATTATATAGAATGGGTCAA
Organism: Lucilia cuprina; assembly: GCF_022045245.1. Classification (NCBI taxonomy): domain Eukaryota; kingdom Metazoa; phylum Arthropoda; class Insecta; order Diptera; family Calliphoridae; genus Lucilia; species Lucilia cuprina. The sequence goes on along the minus strand of NC_060950.1, from coordinate 25,220,410 downwards.
TTACTTTATGAAGATCGGTAAATAATTGACCTGACCCTTTCCCTTCACATAACTATTTTAATAGCAATTACTGACTTAAAACTACAGTAAAGCGATAATTTTCAACATAATCAAGTTTTCTATGAACTAACATCGTTCTACAAAATTTTATGAGGAACGCTCCACAATTGAACACACCCTCATATATAATGCTATGTGAACACGGTTGTTAGATCTTGCAACGTTGGCAGTAAAATATACAGAAAATGTTTAATAATACTGTCAAGCTAAATATATTGTCATGCAATACATATTTCAGAAAAAGCATGTCTGACAAAGTTACAAAGAAAATTTTTAAGTTCAGATGATTATTTTCTGAATATTTTACTGACAACGTTGTAAGATCTGACAACCGTGTATCACGGCTTTAAGACCTTTAGAAGGTTACAGTGATGAAAATTGACAAAAACTGAAACAGAAAAGTTTTACAGCCGAATAACATTATGGTGGCTTCAAAACGCCTGTAGCCCCTATACAAAATCCCATTTTTTTAAAGTCCAGATTTGAATTATACATAATAGTATATATGTATATCAAAATTGGCATAAATAAGTTTTGTAGTCAATAAAGGTCATAAATTTAGGTAAAATCTGAAATATGTAAGTTAAAATGAATGATACTAATTACTGGTGTAGGATATCATATGGTCGGGCAAGATCTACCATATTCCGTTTCTGGTTAATTGTGAAATATTGACCAAATGACCTATCATCATATAGGAATCTGGAAACATTTTAATGTTAATTCACTAAAACTAGATAGAGGTTTTAACCATAATGGCAAAATTTACAGAAAAATTTTACAAGTATGAAAAAAATTATGACAACGAAACATATTTATCAAAAACTTTCTAAGTAATTTTCTTTAATTTATAACCACTTGGCAACTCTAGTAAATTTGCGGTGAGAGAAAATGACATAGTAATTTTTGTTTTGTTTATTAAAGAGCTTTGTAGCGACTCTTTCTATTATTATTCCATGATAAAGAGTTCAAATTTTATTAGGTTTTTACGTGTTTGTTGTTGTTGTTATTTCATACTTTATTATTTGGGAGAGCGAACATATAAATAATAAACAGTATAACGTCGTTATTGGGAGGCCAATACACTGACTGAAGGTATATAAACGTCACAATTTCTTCTTCTTAAACAGGAACAACTGAATATAATACTTTTTCTTCTTAAACAATTATGAATATTTTATTTAACAAATTTTACACTTAATTTAAATAAATATTTTATTTAAAAAAAAGAAAATACTTTTGTGCTTTTGATTTCTTTGGCTTTTTAATTGAAACACAATTTTATTTTTGAATAAAATTTTATTATATTTTTTTACTTATTTTATTAATTACAAACCAATTTGTATTATTTTATACTTTTTTTTTAAATTTAAATAAAACACAAAAGATTTTCTATTGGCCACATTTTCACATTTCCTTTTTATTGATTTTTTGTTGTTGTTATTTGTATATTAAACAATTTTCATGGGTTTTAAATTTTTTCTTTATTTTTTTTTTCTTACAGATTCACATGAAAATTTAAAACTCCTCGTTGAACATTTTTTTTTGTTTCTTATAGAATTTCACTTTAGTTTCCTGTTTACTTAGTTTTACCGTTAAAACCAGCACAAGCCAACCGTTACGTTATAAAGCTCCAACTTGAATGAGGAAAAATTGTTGTGTTCTGTTTTTTTGTTGTTTCTGTTAGTTGTTTTTTTTTTCGTCATAACAGAAAATCAAAATCATATGAAATGAAAAATGAATGGTTTTCCTTATTTTTTCCCAAAAAACAAAAACAAAAAAAATCACAAATTTTGTTCACTCTCGTTTGTCGAATTGTTGTGGAAGATGAGCATTAAGAAGAGGAGGAAGTGTAAAACAGGAAGAAGAGCAAGTAAAACAAAAACAACAATAATAATTCTCCAGCTAACGAAAGCCGAAAAGAACGCACATTTCGTTGATGGCTTTTGTTGTTGTTGTTGTGGCTTTAACAATATTTTCTATATCCATAAAATATGTAGTAGTTGTTGTTGTCATTCGTGATTTTTCTCACATTCTTATTATAGTTGTTGTTGCTGTAATTTTAATTTTCCACTGACACTTGTGCCCTTTTTTCAGTTGTCTTTTTAAAATGCCTTCACCTAGTAAAAGTTGTGTCTTGTTTTTGTTTTGTTGTGCTGCTGCTACCACTTCCCTACTAACTGTTCTGCCAAGTTACTACAACAACAAAGTTTCCTCTAGGGAGAGCATACATATGTACTATATGCATAGAGAGTGAGAGTGTAAATCATGCATTGTTTTGTTTATATTCCAGTTAGTGGCTTGTTAATGTAAAAGCTTTTCACCAGAAAGCTTTCTTATTTCCATACATACATATGTTTTGTTTTAGTTTAGCATACACACAGCTGTTTGTTCTTGAAAACTTTTTTTGACAGTTGCACTTTAGTTGACTCTCCTTTCTCTCGCTTTCTCTCTCTCTTTCTTCAATATAGCGGAAATAACTGTAAATTTATTGACAATCAATATGACAAGCTGTTTTTAGAAAACGAAAAGTTTTAAGGTTAAAGGACGTTATAAATAGAATTATAGAATTTGTATGGTTTAGGTGATACGGCAAGTAAATATTATTTACTGTTGGAAGACTTATGATTAGTAAGAAAATAATGATAAATAGCACTAGTTCCCAAATAACCATTAGTTGTCCAACATGGGCAGCCTTTCAACTGGCAATGCTCACACATCGACTGTAATACAAACAAAAAAAAAAGAACTTACAAAGAAGCAAAATAGAAGTAGAATATACTTCATGGAAGTCCTGAAAAAGACTTGAAGAACTGAATATATCGGTGAACGGCTGATCGGTTCTGCACACTATATAATCTGGAAGGACATAGTGATTTTATATATATCCATTTATGTGCGAAATTATATAACTTTTATAATATGATGGACTTCTTCTACACCTACATCCGAACGGACCTTGAAAATTAGGAGAAGCAAACATTTTACCAGTCATAAAAATACATATACAGAACACAGTGAAAGTTAATACGCAAACATACAATATAATGGTTCATTGAAACATTAGAGCAAATGATCATAAAACTTCGTGGCTGTAAGCTTGACTCTAAGTTAAGGGACGAAACAGGCCCATCACATACCTAATTAAAATATATAGTAGCATACAGGCTGAAGTCCGTGCAACAACGAAATGTTCCAACAATGAAAGACAATAACGGTATTAAACTTTAAAATATCCCTAAATCCGGCTTTACACGATCACACAAGTAATATGATCTGTCAAAATTTTGTGTAGAAGAATACGGATGGGATCGTCTAAACGCAATATGTAATGAAACAATCACACAATGAGAGAGAATACGGATGGAAAATTTGACAGTCGTATGGCTCTCTTCATTTATTAAAATTAATTAAAAAAACAAGCAGATCGCATTAGATCAGGGATGTATTTTTATGTAAACACATATAAAAAAAGTAAAACAGATGTTTCCATCTTACTATTTTATTGTTATATACCAATCGTGAAAACACGAAAAATATAAATCAAACAACTTTTATTCTCTTTTTTGTCATACGGATGGTATTTCATTTTACTTTTTCATTAGACTTGTCGTACGTAAAGTGTGATCGTGTGAAGTGCCCTTAACCGAATAACCTTCCTGTGTGGTAAATTTTACATCATATGAGTAGTAGATCACTTAATAAAAGGGATGGAACACGCGAAAGTTACCCAAACGAATGTGAAATCTTGGTATAATGAAATGGTGAGTAAAGCCACACATATTCCAGAATGAACAAGTACCATGCTAGTACGTTTTTTGAGTGGATACGTATGATTACTGCACATAGAGAAAAAAACATGGTTGTGGTAACCATGTTCTAAGAGCAACATATTATGGTTAAAATTATGATTGTAATCTAAATATATTATGGTAATTGTAACAATTTTAAAATATCATATTGTTACGGTGAACATAGTTTAGTTATAGTAACCATGTAGAACTATGTTTTCTTTGCCATGGAAGAACAATACAAATTTAGACTAAGAGCTTTTTCACGCCAATATTTAGACTGTATTGTAGGTCTTGATATTTTAAACTTTTTTACTTACTTTATATAAACGTATTTCTATTACCTTTTACGGTATAATTTAAAGTTTCTTATCAAATTTTAATTTAAGAGAAACAATATTCCAGTATTTTTCCGACAATTTTCTTATCATACTCCATCCCCCTCAAGAAAGAGATCCAATAAAAGAGAAAATTTGTATTAAGGGAGACCTCAACATTTCGTGTTTTTCTGTACATTCAGTCGGTTAAAAACTACATCGGCAAAATAAAAATTGTGCATGTGCACGAGATTTGTTGATATTGCAAGTGTTTGTATTGTTGTTTTTGTTATTGTGACACTAGTGGATGCTGCAGATGATGATGGTGGTGGTGGTGATGGTGGGGTTTAAATTCATTGATGCCAAAAATATAGGTCAACAACGTGCTCCGGGAAAATATAACGCTAACAGTGTCACAGATAAACAAAAACAACAATAACAGCATTAACAAGAAGAAGATGAAGAAGAATAAGAATATTATGGGCCACATAATACAATAAAATATTACACAGATACATACATATATATGTGTAAATGTATTTATATTTGTATATGAAAAAAAAAAAAATAATGTAAAACAGTCGTGCAGCATTAAATATCGAATAAATACACTGAAAACAAAGATGGGTTTGTACTTTCAATTGTTGTTTTTGCTTGTTATGTTGTTGTTTGTGTGAATATTGTTTGTTTCAACTTCTCAATGTTAAAAAAAAAAACTAAAATGAATGGTATAGTATTTTAATGGTATTAAAAGCAAACAATGTGTGCAATGGAAGAAGTCCTTTTAGACATGAGAATACATAATATAGATGTGTATGCGTATTGTATGATGATAAGTTAGTATGGGAGTTTAGAGAGTAATAATAGTTGTTGTTGTTGTTGCTGTTAGTTACAATTTGCCAGCCATACAAAGTTGAAAGCTAGGAAGGCAACAAAGTTTGTGACTGTGTTGTGTCATTGCAGTACGCAAGTAAAAGGATTATTAGTTTTTTTTGGAAATATAAAAATATTTTTGTAGTAACATTTTGGAAAACTAATGATAACATTATTATTGATAAACACAATGGTAGTTTTTATTATTATTGCAATGTTGCTGATAAATGTACTTAAACAATTTTAGTAAGGAGGATATTATTCGTTTGAGCTGGTGTTTGTAACTCCTAAAAATATTGGTCTTACACATATTTTAAAGTATACTAATCGGCTCAGTATCATTTGCTGAGTCGCTTTAGCTATGTCTGTCTGTCCGTCTGTCTGTCTGTTTGTCCGTCCCTCTGTATGTCTGTCTGTCTGTCAATGTGTGTTTTCATGTAAAGCTTGTACGCACACTTCAGATTGCACTTTTCAAGATAATTTGATGAAATTTGGCATATACGAACGCCATTGAAAACGGTTGAAATCAGTCCATTATTTCGCTTAGCCCCAATACAACCGTACCCTCAGAATATGACTTTAATGCTCATCATTATGTTAAACGTTCTTAGTTTTTAAGAAGTTTAAATAACACGGACAATTTTTCTTGTAATCGAGCCTCATTTGACCTTACAAACTCCTATACAAACTCCACTTCAAAAAACAAACTTGAAGGTCAAAATTAACTTATAAACACTAATAACACAATTAAAGTGTACATAAATAACCCTAAAGTAGCCTTAAATTTCTTTGCCTTCTTATAGAAAATCTCTTTTATACTGACTGACGTGGGTTATCATTAATTAAATATGATCGATAATGCAGCGAATTAATATAATTCGATATATTGCTGTCACCGAAAAGCATCATCGTACTCTCCGCAAGCAGTCCAGATACACCAAAAACTTAGATTAAGCACGATACTTAGAAACAAATTCTTACAACTTTTCCTATAAGTATTTGTAATATCAATTTCAAGTAAATGTTCCACTTAACGCATGTTTTCACTTAAAACACATATTATCACACTAAACGCGAGGCTTTTCGAATCAAGAGGTTTGACTACGCCCGTTTAACTTCTTCGAAGTCCTATTCCATTTGAAAAGAGAGCGAAGTGTTCTAAACTTATGTTTGGGAGAGTATTAAGTAAACGTTCTCTTACGGTCCAATATGGTTTAAGATTTAAAGTTGTCACCTGTTTTATTACCTTCTGTCTGATATGTAAATGCCTGTTATCACTATCATTATAAGAATTCTGTTTAACAAACTCCCTTATTACATTACCTGTCTGGAAGCTAACCTAGTGATTACTTAGACGATAGTGTCTTCCTGTTCCTATGTTTTGAATTTAGAACTATATAACTGCTTTGTTCTCCTGTTTAGAGCCATTTGCTCCAATGTTCTTCTTCACCATCATGTATTCTGGATCTGGTATGCAGTTGCATCCGTATCTTTAAAGAAATAAATTTGGATTGAAATTCGGCCCTCTAAATAAGGCTGTGACTGACAATTCATAAATTTCTGCTTATTACCTATCTAATAAAAAGAGTTTGTGCCTATCCAGTACCAGGAGAAAGAGCACTACCTCACCCCATAATTAAACTAGTTAGTTAGGTAAGTTAGTTAGTCAATTAGTAAGTAAGTCAGTTAGTTAGTTAGTTAGTTAGTTAGTTAGTTAGTTAGTTAGTTAGTTAGTTAGTTAGTTAGTTAGTTAGTTAGTTAGTTAGTTAGTTAGTTAGTTAGTTAGGTAGTTAGTTAGTTAGTTAGTTAGTTAGTTAGTTAGTTAGTTAGTTAGTTAGTTAGTTAGTTAGTTAGTTAGTTAGTTAGTTAGTTAGTTAGTTAATTAGTTAGTTAGGTAGTAAGTTAGTTAGTTAGTTAGTTAGTTAGTTAATTAGTTAGTTAGTTAGTTAGTTAGTTAGTTAGTTAGTTAGTTAGTTAGTTAGTTAGTTAGTTAGTTAGTTAGTTAGTTAGTTAGTTAGTTAGTTAGATAGTTAGATAGTTAGATAGTTAGATAGTTAGATAGTTAGATAGTTAGATAGATAGTTAGTTAGTTAGTTAGTTAGTTAGTTAGTTAGTTAGTTAGTTAGTTAGTTAGTTAGTTAGTTAGTTAGTTAGTTAGTTAGTTTGTTAATTAGTTAGTTAGTTAATTAGTTAGATAGTTTGTAAGATTGTTAGTTAGTTAGTTAGTTAGTTAGTTAGTTTGTTTGTTACTTTTTTTGATATAATGTGTGAAACTTCTTCATTTCTAAATAAATTATACAAAAAAAAAATATCATAAAGTTTAGTTTCCTTTAAAGCTATTCAGGAAATCATAACTTTTAGGACATCAAATGCTACGGAAATTTTTAACGAATATATCCACTAAAGAGATTAAAAAATATTTTGCTTCCTTCACATATTTATGCAGAACTGGTTGAGCTTTTTTTTTACTTTGTGTAAATGTTTTTTTAATGCAAAAAGTAATTCCTTGAAAAAGGATATCCATATGTATGTTGGTCAAATACCAAAGGGATACAAAAAAAATTAATATGAATATTGTTCAGACACTCAGATATGTAAGTGTGTTAGAGCTACATACATGTTCTTGAAAAAAAAAATTAAAATTAAAATATCATGCAGCTGTATATTTCATATTATGCGACTGTGTAAAAGTGAAATCCTTTATGTCCTAGTTTTAGTTGTATTTTTTTTTTGTTCAACTTCCTTAACTATATAATCTCAATTTAATTTCTCATTTCATGATGACGATGACTTTTCACTTTTTATGAGACTTCTTTCTTTTGTTTCTTTCATTTGTTTTTGTCATCAGGTGCTTTTTGCTTGCCAAGAAACTTTCAAATCCTTTTATGTGGGTTTTTTTATATTTTTATCAGCAATTTTGCATTTTGTTTTAAGTTTTGGGCCAGTGGGTACAAACTAACTTAGTATGTACCAGCAGTGTTGTACTGCTCTCATCATTAAACAATTTCGTTTCTTTTGAACAAAAAAATTGTTTGTCGGTTTTTCTTTATTTTTTGTTGATTGCACTTTTGTTCACTTTATTTAAAAGTCGGTTGTCTAAATGATTTCACATTTCCGCCTCATTTAATACACAGGCCTTTGTCTTGTAATTTCGATGAACACTTAGACACATTTATAAACAGATTTTTCTTTTTTTTAAGTATGAGTTACTTTGTGGTTTTAGGCTGTAATTAGGAGGCTTTAAAAATGGTACCCTGCAGTTTTGAGTGAACTAATGATTTTATCTAACTTAAGTGTGCTAAAAGTGAGCTCTCTATGTCAGTATATGTGAAAAGAGAATAGCACATACATATGTACAAGCATATATCCGGACATATTTAATATTAAAACATGGAAAAAGTAAATTCACTCTACAAATGCTTAGTTGGTTCCGAAATGGATTACTTGTGATAGCTGTTAAGGTAAAAGACAGAAATATCTTTTTTTTCCAGATAATCAAATTCTGAAAAATAAGTATATGTTAAACTTAAAATTGGCGATTAACTCCAAGTAAAACTGCTGGGTAGTGTTGCGTTTATTAAAACTGCAAAACAGATGTGGTTGCCAAACATTTTGCCAAAATGTTTATCAAAGAGTAGAGTATTATTTTTTCTTGTTTTATTAACAGGCACATTTTTACCGTGTACAAAGATGGGATAAAATTGTTCTTGAAATTATGGACGAATATATTTATTCCAATTTCTTTTCTCTTGGGATGATATGAGTACCATAAAGCATTTCTTGTTCTTCGAGTATCATGTGTTTCGGGTTAGACCCCATGTCAAATTACTCCAAGAAAGACTGAGGATACATTTGATCATCACCAGCACTTTGCTCATGTACATTGTAGCCACGTTGCCTAACCTCAAAGATGCAAAAATGGTTTCTGTTCAGTCGGCAACGGTAGATGGGGTAGACTGAAACAGGAATTTATTAAATAATCCGAGAACTCGTTCATATTTGCAGAGCATGTAGTGGGAAATTCATTGGCATCACTTGTGTAAGATACGTTTCATCAATAATCTATCTACTCACCAGTTTCACCCGACAAACTAGTAGAGAACAACATCCCACATATTCCATATATGTATATGACTTGGGTAAGGTTCAAGCCCCTACATCCATCGCATATTGTAAACACTTAACACCAAGTCATTTCCAATGCTTAGTTGTTACTCTCGGCAACAGTACAGAACTTTTCCACAATTATCGACATTATATTGCAGATACGACATAAATCCCCAAGGCATCTCTCCGAGAGAATACAAAGTCCGAAACTTTGACCTGTGGGCTACAGGATCCCATATTATTAGATTCTGTGCTTCTCTTTTTGGACGCATTTCCAATGCTGTTACTCTCGGCAACAGTGCAGAACTTTTCCAGAATTATAGACATTATAATTCCGCGAATATGTTTTAAACCACAGATACGACACGAATCCCGAAGGCATCTTCCCGAGAGAATACAAAGTCCGAAACTTTTACTTGCGGGCTACCGGATCCCATAGTACCAGATTCTGTGGTTCTCTTTTTGGACGCTATGTCAAATCATAATAAAGAACGTACGAGGACACAATTGATCATCGCGGGTTTATAGTCCCGGTAGACTAGAGGTACTTGGGATTGCAATAGCACCGAGATAATGGCATTTCATCAAGGTAACATGTCCCCTAGGGGAAACTTGCACGACAGTACAAGTTCGCGTAATGGAATTGGTGTGAAATACTCTACATAATTTCTCTTCTATTTAAAAAGCCATCACTGACAATTTGATCAGACAATATAGTGTTAAATGATGTTTAACTTTCTTGTTTTGTTTTCAGCATTTGTTGGATTTATACATACTTCCATTGTGCAAGGGTACAAAACTAATACAACTGCATCCTTGTACATATTTGGTTTATTTAGTACATCTAATGAAGTCCAGGTATTGTTCTATTATTAAGCATAGAGCATTTATTTCCTCTACACAGCTTTTCTTTAATCGTTTATCTCGAAGATTATTCCAAATTAAAGGTAGACTTTCCTCCTAAAGAACTGAAGTGATAAGGGTCGCAAAAGTTCATCTTATATTTAATTCGGCATTGCGTTTGTAACAGATCAAATTGGTCTAAAACATCTAGCTATGACCCTTCGCTTGTTCGTCTGTTGAAAACCCGACAGAGATCTTAACCACAGTAGTAAATGTGTAAAGATCTCTGTGGTTTCTTAGGAAATCATTCATCAATCCTTTTAATTCTTAGCATGTAAATTATGTTCTACAGC
>NC_060950.1:25145066-25202566 GCF_022045245.1 Lucilia cuprina | reverse complement strand
GGACGGACGGACTGAATCGATCGGTATACTTTAAGGTGGGTATTGGACCAATATTTTTGTATGTTACAAACATCAGCACAAACGTATAATACCCTCCCCACTATAGTGGTGTAGGGTATAAAAACGTATACAGCTTCTATAGCTTTAATTATAAATTAGTAAGTATTGGTATAATGTGTTATAAATAAAGCATTACTAGATAACTTCTGTGTAAACATGAGGATTTGCAGTTGTCATTGCAAAATATGTTAGTAGGTAATTGGTTATGATTACAAAGTTTTTACAGGTTAATACTATTTGTAAGATTTTACTAAACTCATTCTAAGTAATGCAGACGGTTTGTAGTAAGTAGTTATTGAAAAGTATTTCGTAAAATTCGTTCAGAGTTTTGTTCTTACTCAAGAAAATACTTTTCCAAGAGTACTTCATTCCATTACTTCAAAGTTGTCTAGAAATGACTGAAATATAAGTAAGCTAATATTAATTTTGACCTGATTTGTATTGTAACATTGGCAAAATTTTATTCTCAGACTTAATTGAATACTATATCCTTCCATTACATGAGGAAGTATTAATCCAATTTTCTATAATAAGAGGTCATAAAAATTCCGCAGTGGGAGTTGTGTTGCATTTTAAAATCATAAAACGGTTACCAGCTTTAATACAATTTGCTATTTGTCTGAACGCTGCCGGAATTTGTGATCAACTTAGAAATGCAATTCTAATCATATGTTTGAAAAATATTATTCCCTATTGTTCATGATCGGTATATAGCTATTTCCTATAGAGAATAGGTGATCGCTTTAAAGTTGTCCCCTATGAAAAGGTTTGTTTATCTGTCTATATCATACTTCTTAGGTAAATAATAAGAAAATGTTAAAAAATTAAATTAATCTCTCTTCAAACATAAGAAAATATGGTTAATATTTGATTTTGTCATTCGGTTTGTTTCTCATCTAAATATGGCATCATAGACCTAATAGTTTATATATATGCTGGGCCTTCGTAAGATTTTAAGACGATCTAGCCATGTTGCGCCGTCTCTCTGTTTGATAGGGTGCGAACGGAGAGAGACAGAGAGTTAAAATTAAAAAAAAAATATTTAATATAGGTAAGGTTTGCTGTTTATTTACAATATATGCAATATAGGGTAGAGGGTGACCATAGCCATTTTTTGAGGCATCCCCAAATCAAAACCACAATACAAATTCTTATTATACCCTTCACCTTCGTGAGAAGGGTATATATAAGTTTGTCATTCCTTTTGTAATTTCTATAATATAATTTTCCGACACTATAAAGTATATATATTCTGGATCCTTATAGATAGCGGAGTCGATTTAGCCATGTCCGTCTGTCTGTCTGACTGTCTGTATGTGTATATTGAAATCAGTTTTCAGAAGACCCCAGGGTTCTTGGTACTTTTTCGTTCTGCAAAAGGTACTTTTTTAATTTTCTATAATATTGAACCTAGAAACATGAAATTTAGAATGTAGGACCTTGACTAGGTAAGAACCTATAAAAATGATACTTTTTTGTACTTTTTCGTTCTACAAAAGGTACTTTTTGAATTTTCTATAATATTGAACCTAGAAACATGAAATTAGCATGTAGGGTCTTGACTGGGTAAGAACCTATAAAGGGGGACTTTTTTGGTACTTTTTCATTCTACAAAAGGTACTTTTTGAATTTTCTATAATATTGAACCAAGAAACATGAAATTTACCCAACACATCTAGGTAGTGTTGGCTTTAGTTGCATTCCTTTCGATCTTTCTTAAGTTTATACTTTAATTCGTCAAACAAACTACAATAAACAAGCTATTTATTGTTTATTTCACTTTTCAAGTTCTTCGCTTTTACAGAAGCGAATACAATGACGAAATTTGACATAAATCAAAAAAAAAAAATGGGGAGTATATTGATTGAAATATTGGTCATAAACGAAAAAAATATATATATTCAGGGTCTTCATTAAATTCTAAGACGTTCTAGACTTGTCTGTCCCTCTGTCTGTCTATCTGTTGAAAGCACTATAGAGTTCGAATGGAAAGAGCTAGAGGGTTGAAATTTTACACGAATATTTCTGATAGGTAATGTTTGTTTGGTATTAAAAATAGGCAATATCGGCCCACGTTTTCGCATAGCCCACCTACAAGTGATCCCCCGAAAAGCAGCTTTAACAGTCATAACTTGTTTAAAAATACGAATATTTCTTATGATTCAAAAACACTATGCAAAATTTTATGAGGATCAGATCATAATTGACCCTACCCCCCATATAAGGTCCCCTTCAGAAAATGACTTTAACGCTCATTACTGGCTTAAAAATACTAGTATATAGATGAAATGCGACATAAGTAAGTTTCATACGAATCAAAATCTATCAAAAAAATTTAATGAGAATCGGTCCATGATTGGCCCAATCACTGAACCCCCCCCCATTAAAGGTCCTATTCAGAAATGACTGCAACGCTTATTAATGCCTTAAAAATACAAGTGTAGCGATAAAATTCAACACAAATAAATTTAAAACGAACCAAATTCTGTCTACCAAATTTTACGAGAATCGACCCATAATTGACCCTACCCCCTATATAAGGTTCCCGTCATGAAATTACTTTAACGCTTATGACTGGCTTAAAAATACGAGTATATAGATGAAATGCGATATAAATAAATTTAATTCAAGTCAAACGAGATTTGATGGTGAGTATATAAGATTCGGTATAGCCGAATATAACACTCTTACTTGTTCTACCAAATTTTATGACGATCTTAAGTGGATCCCAGATAATTACTTTTATATTTTTTACTAGATTAAACCAATAACAACAGTGATCAAATTCGACTGAAACAATTTTAAGAAGAGCCAAAATCGTTTACCAAATTTTATAAAGATCGGACCCGAATCGGTCTTATTATCGAGAAAATCAGATCCTATCTCTTATATTAGTTACCCTTCAAAATTATCACTCATTTCAAATAGTAGTACAGCGATGAAATACTTACGACATAAACAATGAAATTTCCGCTACCAATGATCGGTTCATATTTGTTACTACAACATCTAATATTTCTGATCACTTATCAAAAATAACACTGCTACATTTCTATGCATAGCTGTAGATTATTTTTGCAGCTATCGCGACTTTCTAATTTATTTGCTTAAAAATTTACCATAAATTAATGCAATTAAATCGTGTGTGGCTATCGGCGATAAAAAATAAAAATAATTTTTAATTCAAAAATCAGTTTTTAAATTATTATTTTGACTCTCTTATCGTTAAAATTTTTTCTACAGATAAAATTGATTGTTTATCTAAGAGTAATAATTGATAAGAAAACATTAAGGGTATTCACCATAAAGTTGTAAATTTGTGAAACGGACAATCTTAAATTAACACAAAACAAATATAAATACATAATGGTAGAAAAAATGGAAAATTTTTAATGTTATAATCAGAATGGTTTAAACAGATAATGTGAGCCTAGAAAAATTATAAAACTTTTTATTAAGGATTTCTTGCGAGCTTTTAAGGGTTAATATTAAAAACAACAAATCTATGAATTTAGCGTAGGAGACTAAGACGCTTTTTTTATTCAGAGATATCAGTAAATGATATTGACACTGAAAATATCAACTACAACAACAACAACAAGTGCGATAAAGAGCACTATTTTATCAACTGTTTCGGCAGGTTAATTAGACTTAGTTGTGAGTAAAGAGAATTATTTGTGTTAAAGACGGTTGACAGACAAGAACGTTGGTGCTAATTAAAGAAAAATAAATATTTGTTAAATGAATTATTTATTTAAATAAAAAAAGTTAAATAACGATAAAAGTATTACAAAAAAATTCAAGTTTATAAAAATAGTGTTAAAAAATTTCAACTGAAATTTAATGGTGCCAAAAAAAGCTTAAAATATATTTAAAAATTCAAAAAAAGTTAAACTAATAAAAAAAGTTTAAAACAAATTCAGTTGTTAAAAAATTATGTTTATTAAATTAATAAAAAATTTGTATAAATAATTAAAGATTAATTAAAGAAAATGTCTTCATTTCAAAATGATCATGTGAGTGTAAAATTTTGTTTTATTTAAAAAAAATGCATTTTTATTTATTTTTTTTTGTATAAATTCCTTTTTAATGATGTGGCATTTCTGTTGCTTTTATTTTAATAATTATTGATTATTGTTTCTTATCAATAATTTTTTATTTTTGTTTTGTGATAAAATTGGAAAAAATAAAAGACAAAACATGTTAAAACTGTAAAAAAAGAAATCAAAACAAAAACTCATGTGTTTAAGCTGACGATACTACAAAAAAAAAATATTAAGGTGACCAGGTGTGAATGTGCAAAATTTGTAAAAAAAATCACAAGATTCTCTATATCAGTTTTTGTTAAAATTATTTTTAATATACAATTTCATCGAGTACAGAATAATAAAGATATACGTGACTTTATCTGTATTAAATATCAATTACTTTGAACCAACAAAAAATTGTATGTTCTGAAATCCCGTTGATCAGATCTATGGAGTTTAAATGTTTCTTTAAAGGACAGACGAATTCATACAAAAGTTTATAAACTAGTCAATAGTATAATCCATAGATTAGTGCCTAGACTAGTAGGATGATTAGTTCAATGGCTAAACCATAGAAACAGAAAATAGAATAAAAGATCTCCCGAAGTCCCATCGATCTGATCTAAATAAAAAAGCCTAGGAATAACCTAGACGCCTATAAAGCGTTCAAGTTATTGTAGCCTTGTAAACCAAAGAGCTGAATATATCAAGGTTGATAGCTGTTATAATAGGACATTGGGTGCTAGGCAGACATGCAAGATGGCTTGAGCTTGTAATCAATGATCACTGCTGCAGTTGTAAAGACAGGGAAAAAGATAAAACGGTCTTCCATCTTCGCTGAGAATGCCCTGCATTATCCGTTAAGAGAAACTGTTGTCTTGGCAGTTACTTCATATATAACATTACATAAAATTCTGGAACTAAGCTTAAGGGCACTTCACATGAACACACTTTACGTTCGTAAAGTCTAATGAAAAAGTAAAAGGAAATTCCATCCGTATAAGAAAAAAGAAAATAAAAGTCGTATGATTTATATATTTTGTGTTTATACGATTGGTATAAAACAATAACAGAGTAAAATGGAAACAGCTGTTTAAATTTTTTTGTATGTATTTACATAAAACTACATCCCTGATCTAATGTCACCTGCTTGTTTTTTTAATCATTTCAAAAAATGAAGAGAACCATACGACAATTAAATTTTTCATCCGTATTCTCTCTCAATGTGTGCTCGGTTTTATTACACATTGCGTTTAGACGATGCCATTCGAACTGATGTACACAAAATTTTGACAGGTCATATTACTTGTGTGATCGTTTAAAGCCGGCTTTTGTGATATTCTGAGATTTCTTAAGGCTACATACTGGATCTAATACTACACGATACTAGATATGTTAAGTGGAGTGGTATGGTCAAAACAGAATACTTCATAGATAAGTGCGTTATTTAACATCCCAGCAAAAAATAGCTTTCAAAGAAGCGAAAAAAAGTACAATTTACTCCATGAAATTACTGAAAAAGACCTGAACAACTGATGACTTTAACAATTATTTATTCACTACATCTGAAGTTATTCTTAGGAAGTAATTTTGATGTTCTTTTTTTGGAAGTTATAAGAAAGTGAATTTTTTGCATTATAGAATACAACTAATTTTACTTAAATAATAAACACCACTTCCACAGACTATAAACAAATTCACTTAGTGCTACTTTTGATGTAGTGATAAATGTTATTCTTTTGGAAGTACTTCGTTTTATTTTTGGTGGGATTGTATTGTTTACAAGAAATATCTGTCAAGGCTGGCAAATCTGCTTGACATTACCCTTGTATAGATCCCTGCCTAAAGGGAATGAAAATGAACAGGCAAATGAGCTTGACAGAATGGAATCTGCTGTGGATACTTCCAAAGCAGAATTCCCCAATTCTATATTGAAAAGAATGAAAAGAGAAGGAATAACATAGACACATGTAAATGGAGCAAGTTATTGTGACTCTACTTCAATTAGAAATGCACAAGATACCTTATAAACCCAAGTGGGCGGGGCATATCAAGGTTAATAGCAGCTATAACAGGGTACTTCCCCTTCAAAGGATGTAAAAGTATGAAACAGTTTTCCTTCTCTTCTACGAGTGCCCTGGTCTATTCATTAAGAAAAACTGTTTTTATAACAGTTACTTCATATCTAAAATTGGAGAGATATCAGAGACTAAGCATATCCTGAGATTTCTTAAGCAGGATCTAATACTATACAATACTAAATCTGACGAGAGGAGTAGTCCAATCAAAAGGGAGTCTTTTTGACTCTACTTGACTGTTCGTGCACAGTGAACTACCACTTTAACCAACCTGGACGGAGATTAGTTTAAAGACAAAACCATTATTCAATCAAGTAGGAAAATATAGTCGGGCATGGCCGACATATATAATACCCTACACCATGAGTATATTTTTAAAATTTTTATTTTTTATAAAGAAACTTTTATGTTGAATATTACCATAATTCCAAAATATTTAAGCAATTTATAATTCTAAATGAGGCTTTATATAGGTCAAATATGGGCCGATCCTCGGTAAATTTTGGAAAAGAATATATTTTTAAATAACAGTTAGTATTGTTGAGTTTCATTGCGATACAAATCGTTACAAGTCAGTTTTCGACGTTTAAGACATTTTTTGAAGGGGGGGTTTGTATGGGGGCTAGGGTCAAATAAGGACCGATAAAACTTCTTATGCCAATTTTTAGAGAGATAAAATAATATTTGACATAATTATGGCATAAAAAGTTCAAATCGGGAGGTACGCTTGTATAAGGGGTTAGGTAAAATAATGGACCGATTTCAACCATTTTAAATAGGCGGCCTGTACCTTGCGCAAAAGGTTTACATGGACAGCCATCCAGCCGGACAGACGGACGGACGGACATGTTTTAATCGACTCAAAAAATGATTCTAAACCGATCGGTATACTTTAAGGTGGGTATTGGACCAATATTTTTGTATGTTACAAACATCAGCACAAACGTATAATACCCTACCCCCCACTATAGTGGTGTAGGGTATAAACATAGACTAGGACTTAGACTATACCCCAGACTTGTTATTAATGCAGTCAGTCAACTAGTTAATAAACTAGTTCATATACTTGTCCATAAATTAGTGGCTAGTCCACGAACCAATCAATCGTATATACATATAAATATTGTAATATATAATCTAGTGCCATATAGCATAGTCCTATATTAGTCAATACTACAGTTCATGGCCTTGATTAAAATTTTTAGCACAAATGCCGGTCAAAGAAATCAATTTTTTATCAAATTTTAATTAACCCCTTTTCTCTGTTTACTGCAAAATTTATTTACCAAAAATAACAAACACAAACACTTCATAATGACTTGTAAATAAAATGATTCTTAATCCACATGTGTTTTTGTTTAATCACAATCGTTTGATTACTCACATCAGATAATACTACAATATATGTATTGTTGTATTAAATATAAAACGATAAGCCGGCGACAACATTGTTCTGAAATACTAATATGTATTTTATTTAGTTGCAAATAAAATATACTTAATCATTTGATAGTAAATTATTGAACTCTTATCAAAATGTAAATAATTTTACAATAACAATGAATCATGATAGTTCGAAATTCGAAGTTGTCATGCAAAACTTAATGTGAGACAGACCAAATAAATCGATTTGTGAAAATGGAAATAGAGCGAATAAATACAAATTTTGCATATGATTATTTGATTAAATTGTATTTTAGTCTGTGAATTTTTTTTTGTTGAACGTACACTAGACTAAATAGTATGTTTATATATACAGTACAAAGTTCTAAATATGAATCACTTATTAGGGTCATTTAACTTAGCGTAGGCAAAAAAAAAAAAAAAAAAAAACAGAGACCTAATAGAGATAAATTTCAAGGATTTATGTACATTGATATATGTTTATATAAATAGTTGTTAAACAATTATGACTTTTATAATTAACAAGTAAAAGTACTCATTACTTATCAATATTCGCAAAAAAAAACTTTATTTGATCTATTTAGATATTTTTAAAACCCTTCACTTTCGTGACAAGGGTATAAATGACTTTGTCATTTCGTTTGTATTTTTTATAATATTATTTTCCGACCCAATTCTTCTAAATCCTTATAAATAGCGTAGTCGATTTATCCGTGTCTGTCGTTATATCGAAATCAGTTTTTTAGAAGTCCCCAGATATCTGCGATATTTAAGTTATCAATAGTTCTATCGGAAAATTTATTTTTTGAATTCTGAACCTAGAAACATGAAATTTAGTAGAGTCGGTATTAGATGAGAACTCTACAAAGTTAATTTTTGATAATTTTTATACTCTTTATACTTTAGTGGGGTACCCTCCCCAATACGAAGCCTATTGAAGCTAATTAATATCGGTCCATTATTTCACCTAGACCCCATACAACTGGACCACCGAATAGAGCGTGTAAAACTTGTAATCAAACTACAGGTCGCAATTTTGGAGATAATTCAATGAAATTTTGCACATGATCTTTTATGGTGCTGTAGACGAAGCCTATTGAAAATAGTTAACATCGGTCCATTATTTCACCTAGGCTGACTGTTTTTTTGGTGATTTGTCATAATGTCCATGGACATAATGACAATTTTAAAAGTGTCAAAATGTCCAAAAGCAATGCGACAGAAAGCCCATGGATTTCAAAGAGTGTATTTATCAAAAAAGGCTTATTTTATCGAAGCCGGTATTCGAAATTTCTCAGAGTTTGAAACCCCTGCGCCCGGCCGAATGCCGGCTATCCAGGACACTTTTTAAAAGGAATCCAAAATGTAACATACTCCAAATTTAGGAGCAATCCTTTTCGGGATAAGTGTGTCCCTTTTATAAATTTTAAACAAATTTTCCAATACAAATGCTTAGAGATAACGACAAAAAACATGGTATTAACATTAAAAGTATTCAAATAGGCCCTCTGGAGCATGTTACCTTAATGAATCTTCCCTCATCTTTGTGTTATTGCAATACCTAGGTAGTTCAGAGCTAAGAGTACCTTAGATCGGCTTGGTTTCCGAACTGGATGAGGTACTAGACTTTCTTGGATTTATTACTAAGATTATTATTTTTTTTTTTTTTTTGTAGTCTAACCAGAGAACCACCTAATCTGGTATATGGCTGCCCGCAGGACTTATTGAACACCTTGAAAACGTTAACCTTCGTTGTTGTAGGACCACAGCATGTTTTATTGTCAGATAAATGATTGGTGGTTGCTGGTCATAGTTTAAATTGATCTTTATGCAATAGAATGAAACTGATGTTAAATATCGGGAAATATTCCTCAGCTAAGAATATTAGTAGTGATGTGGGAGATTTTTGGTAATCAACAAAATTTCTTTTTCTGATATAACACTCGACTGTGATTTATCCTTTGGATGTAGTTCACCACGTGGATGAAAAAAACTACTTTGGTATTATGCAAATAAGGCAAACACTTACGTTAAGTACACGGACATACTGACTTCAAAATGTTGGATGTAGTTAAATCCTTAAAATCAAAAATAAACACAGACCTACAAAATTTTTTTAAAGCTTAGAGACCAAGTCAGACTTTTCTAAAAGATTTATGCGCTCTTTATCTGAACTCTTAACTCAGATCACCATCCTTTACATCTGGGATTTCAGATATCTTATTCTGAAGTTTAGAAAAATGTCATTTTTAAGACGTTATAACAGCGCCAAGACAACTTTTTTTTTATAAATGTTGTTTGCCATCTGAAAGTCTATTCTAACAACTTTAAAATAACACCTGACAAATTTTCTTCTTTCTTCTTCGAGATATGTTCACTTTTAGCCTGAAAGAATATGGCATTCGGAATATTCATGATATATATAGTCTACGGTAGTATAGTTTATAATTAACAAAACTACTGGATTTATCTAAAGATATTCCAGTCAACAGAAAGTAATTTTTCTGATTCGATATTTCAGAATAAAAAAATATGTCAGATGTTAAGCTTTCAGATGGTATAAATAAAGTTGTATTGGCGATGTTACAACATCTCAAACTGGGTCAAACTTCAGGACACGATATCTCCAATCATAGACGTGACGAAGAGATTATGAGACCAGAGTCGTATTCAACAGAGCTCATTACTTTAAAAAAGTTTGTCTTGGCGATGTTAAAACATCTTAAACTTGGTCAAACTTCAGGACACTATGTTACAACATCTTAAACTGGGTCAAACTTCAGAACACGATATCTCGAATTACAGACTTGACGAGGAGATTATTCGTATACAGCTCAATCTTTTAGAAATGTTTAGCTTAGTTTAAAAATTTTTCTCTCTTACAGATTCTATAAAAATAACAAAGAATAATGTAATTTAAACTGGGTCAAACTTCAGAACACGATATCTCGAATTACAGACTTGACGAGGAGATTATTCGTATACAGCTCAATCTTTTAGAAATGTTTAGCTTGGGTTAAAAATTTGTCTCTCTTATCTCTCAATTTCTTTTTGCACCATTCACTACCTTGTTTTCGAGCTATTACCAAAGCTGGTCACCTTTTCTGTTGAATTATTATGTTAAATTTGTTAATAGACGTTATTTCCCATGTCTTAAGTATTTAACTAACAATTAATTATGATTGTCTTATTAGAGTGTTTAAATTCCTATTATTTATTTGAGCAAATATTTGCTAAAAACATCAAGAAACAAGTATTAAAAAAGTCTTTTAAAAACAAGAGTACATAAGAGCACAAAAATTTGATAAAGTGTTATTTAATAATAACAACAACAAAATAGAAATAAAATTTTTTAAAAATTTTAATTAAATATTTATCTGACAAGGTAATGAATGAATGTCTGCTGAGAGGAATAGATAAAAACAAGTTACAGTGTTATATTAAGTTATGCCAAATCTTCTGAAATCATAATGCGTTGAAAATTTAAGATGAATAACATGGACTAACATACATGTCTATATAGGGATATAGGGCTTTATGATTAAATTACTTTTGGATATGAATTTCAAATGCTTTAGGAAAATTATAACTTTTGAATTTAAAAACAAAACAATTTCGGAATGAGTCAGATCCATAAACTCTTAGGTATAGTAGGACCAAATTATTATCATCATTATTAATAACCTACATTTCGTAAGAAATAATTAAAAAAAAAAAAACATTTTAATTAAAATTTATCATAGCGCAAAATTTTCAGATACGAACAGTATCAAAAGTTGATTGAATATAATCATGACCTCATCATTAAAGAAATACAATTTTTTTATTTAAAATTAAATAAATTAACTCATATATTTAGACAATTGATATACGCTCAATTCTAATACGGGTAAAATGATTTAATCATTATTACCCTACGCCACTTCAGTGGGGAGGTTATATTGGGTATATGCTAATGTATGTAACATGTGAAAAGTATACAAATCGGTTCGGAATCAATGTAACCAAACAACAGGTAGACATTTTCAAGATTTTTTCAAAAAAATGTTTGCGGATTAAGCATTAATAACTTTTATATAAACATAAATCCTTCCACAAATTTTTACGAGGATCGGCCCGTATTTAACCCCCATATCTCTCGTATAAGTCATCTTTCAAAAAATCCTTTATTGAAAAATTTTGTATTAAGAAAAAGATCAATAACGTCGTCAATTGCTAACGGATTTTTAAAACCATAGTTGCAAGCGTTAAAGTGATTTTCAGAAGGGAACCTTATATAGGGGGGTAGGGTCAAATATGGGTCGATCCTCATAAAATTTGGTAGACAGAATTTGGTTCGTAACAAATTTATTTGTGTCGAATTTCATCGCTATTTTAAGCTTTTGCAGTTATTTTCTAAAGGGGACCTTATATGGGGGTATTGTCAATTATGGACCGATACTCATAAAATTTAGCATAATGATTTTGGATCATAAGAAACTTACTTATGTCGAATTTCATGGCTATATTCTAATTTTTAAACAAATTGTGACTGTTAAAGCTGCTTTTCGAGGGGCCACTTGTATGGAGGCTATACGAAAACGTAGACCAAGCAAACCTGCCCATTTTCAATACCAAGCAAACCTTACCTATAAGAAATATTTATGTGAAATTTCAACCCTCTAGCTCTTTCCATACGGACTCTATCGTGCTTTCAACAGACAGATAGACAGACAGACGGACGGACAGACGGACGGACAGATCGTCTGAGAATTTAATGAGAATCAAATCCCAGTTATTTCAATGTTCGTTTATTTTGTTTCACTGAGCAATAATTAACTTCAAAACACTACTATTACGATGAACTGTGCATCTATATATTTTCATATTCATATTTTTCGTTCTTCCACATAATCTGTTTTCCATAAAATAACTTTTTTGGTCAAAAATTTTTTACAAAATTGTGGAATTTAGATAAAAATTGCTTAAATACTTTCTTATGATAGAATATAGCCGGCCATGACTGACTATACATTTTCATTTGTTTTGCTTTCCCAGCTAGCATTTGGACTTGGATTGTTGGATTATTAATCAGTAAACTAAGTCTTTTTTGGCTAAAAGTGAGCAATAAAAAATGATTCGTGCTTAAAAAATGATTTGAAAGTGATCCCTATATATGATTAAAAACTGATTATAAATAAAGAATATAATAAAATGTATAATAATCATAAATTGATCATGTTGGTGTTTAAAATATGATAGTTTTACAAACTATTTTGTAATCATATTTCAAGCAGTTGGAAGATTTAAATTTGTTTCTTATGTTATTATTTTTGTTTGTAATGAAACAATAACAATTACAGTTAAAAGAGGTCTGATAAAAGATTCAAAAATTATTCGAACTAATGACAAAAGGGACTCAGAAATGACTCAAAATTTATACATAAATTAGCCGGAACTGATCAGAAGTGAGGCTCATAAAAGACTCGTAAAGAAGAGTCGCGGTAGGATACCATTTTCTCCATTTCTAATAAGTGAATATTCAAGTCACTTTCTATAGAGGATAAATGAGGTCCGATCATTCGAAATTCGGGAAAGTCATCAGGTGTGGTATAAAACTAAGTCGTTAGACCTTTTATCAAGATACAATGATACTTTACATAACTATGAGGTCAAAAGCACATTTCGGGGGTGATGGGGGTTGATGGTCTTGTGTCAGTTGTATGGGGGTTCGGTGAAAAAATGGACCTATTTTAATCATTTTCTAAAAGCTTTGTCCTTGGGTCAAAAGAAACGTATGTGACAAATTTCATCACATTATCTTAAAAATTGCGACCCTTTGATAACAACGTTTACATGGACACATATATGGACAGACGGACATCGTTAAATCGACCCAGAAAGTGTTTCTGAATCAATCTGTATACGTTACAAACATCAGCACAAACACATAATGTTCTAACCACTGTAGTAGTGTGGTGTATAAAGAGCGCATATGCTATCATTTTAATCGTTCAAGAAGAGTCATAACTGACTCGAATATTATTAACAATTTCAATAAATGCTAACTGGGTTATAATTTATTTATTTTTTTAATTTAAAATTAATAAAGAAATAAATCACATATTTCAACAACGAAGTAATATGATTAGATCACAAGTATCTAAAAAATAGAATACAAAATTTTGAACAATAAATAAAGCAAATCTTATCGGTGGACAACAATTTTTTTTCTTTCAAGTGTAAAATATTGTTTTTTATTTTAAAATTATTGATTATCACTTTAAACAATTTGTCTGTCTCAAAAACCTTTATCACTATTTGTTTTTTTTTTTTTTTTTGGGAAATACTTTGTTGTGTACTCATTTACGGTAGTGTAATGTGACACCTGTTATAATTTTAAAAAATAATAAATAATGTAAATAAATATTTATTTTCATTAATTAATCTTTTTTTTAACAAAATGTAAACTTTTTGGTACATGTTACCATGTTGTCAAATATTGCTTATAATAATTTCTCTTACGCAAATATTTTATCTAATTCAGATAAATTTTGCACAATTTCTATTTTAAATGACTCAATTCTAAAATATTGTTATTTAATGATTTTTTTTTGATAAAACTAGTATTTTTGGTATTAGATAACATTTTTTTGTAATACTAGAAGAACTAAAACTAAAATTAACTATTTGCAATAAGTTTTTGATACGTTACAATGATTAATTACTATCTGTCCAGTAAGTAACCTTAAACTTGAAAGTTACAAGTAAAAATATTATATTTGGCTATACCATATCTTATAAACCGACCATTAAAAAATGTTGGATCAATAGATTCTAAAGAGAGTATTTTTTGGGGTCTTATCAATAATCATTCGAACTATATGAAACTAAAAGAAGTTATCAATATTTAAAATATTTTTTTTTTGTATTATAATAGTCATTAAACACTTTGCTGGGTTAAATGGGTTCTAAGCGAAATAATGAATCGATTCTAACGATTTACAATAGGTTTTTGGATACAAAGAAGATTATTAGTCAAATTTTACATGAACACACAGATAGATGGGCAGACAGACGGACATACCTTAAACGACTCGGAAAGTGATAATAAGCTAGTTTAGTTAACTTTAAGTTAGGGTTAGTTGAAAGGAAAAATCGATTTTTGCATTTAGTTAAAAATCTACTATTTTCGACTTTTTTGCGACTTTTTTCGAATATATTTTTACTTTTTTCAAATTTTTCCGACAATTTTTGAGTTTTTGAATTTTTTCCACTTTTTCAAATTTTTCTACTATTTTGGACTTTTTTCTACTATTTTCGAGTTTTCGACTTTTTCCGACTTATCGACTATTACGACTTTTTTCGACTATTCGACATTTATTTACAAAGAAAATTTTTTCGACTTTTTTCATAGACGATAGTCGACTTTTTTTGACAAAATAGTCGACATCGACTTTTTCGACAAAAAGTCGAACGGCCTTATTTCACGGTGTTTTTTTCAACCACTGGGTGAGCTAAAGGTAACGACTTACCACCGCTCCAACATATTCAACCATGAAGAAAATCGCTGATAAATTAAAGAAATGGCAGTGACGACTTTGAAGCACACTCCGTTTTTTTCAAATCTTAGTTCGGCACAACTCCTCCGTCACACCATCCGACAAATCCATTGAATAAACTTTAGAAACACCCAAAAAACATTACCTCGTATGCCAATTCTTTGCATTATCAGCCTAAATACAACATTTTATTAAACCGCAGACATGCTTTGCAGTTTGTACTGCAGCTAGAATCTAGGAACTATAACAGCAATTTACAAAAAAATATATATTTCGCCGTGTATCAATCTTCACATCCCCTTCCTGCGATTTAGGTTTAAACACAGCCACTTGTGGATCCCTAAGGTACATCAATCAATTGATCAGCCAGGACATAGTCCTGTGGGAAACTGGCTAGCCATAGTACCTGATTATATGGTGCTCTGCTTAGACCCCTTTTCAAGACATCCAAATAGTCCCGACATATTAGAGGTACCTCTTTACCCCGTGATTGCAATACATCAAGATGTGGGTCGTACATCTTCGGTTTAACTTATATCTCATAATTTCGTCTTTAAATCATGAGTCATTCTCGATTTAAATACGACTTGACGTTCTTAACAATTATCGAAACCAGTAGACTAAACTATACGTTTTTAAAGGACCTGCGCTGAAACTAAATCCACTCTTAAAATTTATCCAGCACATCAGATTTTCCAGATATCGTATATGAGACGCAAAAAATGCGAAGATTGTGATTTTGGGTTCTCGTAGAAGAATGAAGATACATTTTCTATATTCGGACTTAGAACTGTTCAATCTTTAAATAAGGTGAACTTTGAATTAAAAGTTTCCTAATCTGTGTTATTAAGTGATCATCTTGGAACACAATTATATAAAATGTATTAGATTGAGTATTAGTAAGACATGTTTTTGTTTCGAAAATAATATAGCTCAATTTCAAAAGTACCTATTTATGAACTTTGACAACTATAAAGCGATTTTTAGAATATATCTTTCAAAGCGGACTTTCGTCACTCAATGTCAAAAGTACCTATTTATGAACTTTGACAACTACAAACCTATTTTCAGTAGAGATCTTTTCAAGAGGTCTTTAGTCAATTTTAAATTGATTAAAACGATTTATTTTAACAACCAACTGATTTTATGAAAGAGGTTTGTCCATTATGAATGTTAGAATCATATTCATATGGTTAGTTATTGCACATTTTCAGAATCAATAGTGAAATATTTCAAATTGCACCTACCGCAAATTTAATCTCATAAACTAAAATTTTGATAAGATTTAAAGCATTTACAAGTAACATTGTTTCTAACGATTGAAAGTAATGATCAATTTCCAATGGACTTTATTTTGAATGCATGCACAATTTGTGATAATTAAAAGACTTTGATCTGTTCAAAATGTTTTAAAGATTTATAACACACATACATTAGTCAACCTGATAAATATTCATTATCGATAAATTTCGCTACTTAATTTATAGAAAATGCAATAATATTTTACTAAGATATACTATGTTTGTGGTAAAGGAATTTTTAACAGTTATAGAAATTTAGCATATTAATTTTCTGTAGATAGGAAATTTTTTTATAAAAAATTTTAATTTAATTGTTTGCATAAATTATTGGTTAAATTAGTAAATTATTTTGATTATATTTTATGGCTTTATATTTACTTTTCCATTTGTTTTTTTGGGTGTTTTTATTATAGGGTGAATATGTTTGGGTAAAACCCCAACCCCAGCAAATAAATGAAATCGAATTTGCGGTACCTTTTGGGGCTCGTATAGTGCGCACCGATAACACGCGCACTTTGATTTGTGACGATGACAACAAACAGTATTGGGTGAATAATGGTGACATTGTCAAGGCCATGCATTTGACTTCACAGACGGGCGTCGAAGACATGATAACACTTGGTGATCTGCAGGAATATACGATATTAAGAAATCTTGAGATTAGATATCGTGAGAAAAAGATTTATGTAAGTATGAGAAAGAAGTAGATAAAAGAAGCAGATAATTTTTCCTTTGAAGACTTTTAAAATTCAGCCTTTAAAATATTAATAAAATCAAATAAATATTTGTCTTTTAGACCTATACCGGTTCCATGTTAGTGGCCATTAATCCCTACCAAGTCTTGCCGATCTATACGAATAAAGAAATAACCGAATATCGAGGCAAGAAAATCAATGATTTACCTCCACATATCTTTGCCATTAGTGATAATGCCTTTCAGGAGATGAATCGTGATAAAGCCAATCAGTGTATAGTTATAAGTGGAGAATCTGGGGCGGGTAAAACAGAAAGTACAAAGTTGATACTACAATATTTGGCAGCGATAAGTGGTAAACATTCATGGATTGAACAACAGATTATCGAGGCTAATCCTATAATGGAGGCCTTTGGTAATGCCAAAACTGTACGCAATGACAATTCCTCACGTTTTGGCAAATACATAGATATACGTTTCACCGAGGCGGGAAATATACAGGGTTCAAAAATTGAGCAATATCTGCTGGAGAAATCACGTATTGTTTCGCAAAGTCAAGATGAAAGAAATTATCATATATTCTATTGTATGTTGGCGGGCTTATCTGCAGAGGAGAGAAAACGTCTGGAACTTACTGAAACCTCACCCACCAAATATCATTATTTAGCTCAAGGTGGTTGTACTACACTTAAGGGTAAAAACGACATGAAAGATTTTGCTGATATAAGATCTGCCATGCAGGTTCTTTCCTTTAAACCTGAAGAAGTATGGAATATTTTCACCATGTTGGCGGCCATTTTACATTTGGGAAACTTAAATTTTAAGGCAACAGAAGTGCAAAATATGGAAGCTGCTGAGGTCAATGATAATACAAATGCTAATAGAATATCATCATTATTGGGAGTAACAAAAGAGGCACTATGTATTGCTTTAGTACAAAAAACTATTTTGGTACACGGCGAACATGTGGTAACTCCGCTCTCCAAAGAATCAGCTTTGGAAGGTAGAGATGCTTTTGTTAAGTCTCTGTATGGCAGCATATTTGTTAGGATTGTTCAGCGTATAAATGAAACAATAGACAAGGATCCGGGTAAAACTATGAATTCAATAGGAGTTTTGGATATATTTGGTTTTGAAAATTTCACCGACAATAGTTTCGAACAATTGTGCATTAATTATGCCAATGAAAACTTACAACAATTCTTTGTGAAACATATATTCAAGGTAAATTTTATAAAATTTCAATTTAAACAGAAATTTCTTAAATGTTAAATTTGAATTTATTTTAAATCAATAATTTTCCTTCCTCTTCTCTACCTTTCCAGATGGAACAACAAGAATATCAAAATGAAAACATCAACTGGCAACATATTGAATTTCAAGACAATCAAGAAATACTCGATTTAATTGGCATGAAGTCGGTTAACATTATGTCTCTCATCGATGAAGAATCCAAATTCCCTAAAGGTTCCGATCAAACGCTACTCGAAAAACTTCATGTACAACATGGTACACGTTCGATTTATGTTAAGCCTAAATCTTCACAAGATTCTAAATTCGGTATACGTCATTATGCTGGCATAGTTATGTATAATCCTCATGGATTTCTTGAAAAGAATAGAGATTCATTTAGCATGGATTTGGGTGATATGATACAGAAGTCAAAGAATAAATTCTTAAAGGATATTTTCCCTCAAACTCCCAAACATGATACGATGAAAAAACAGTTGACATTATCGGTGAAATTTCGTAATTCTTTGGATTTGTTGATGAAAACTTTAGCGGCAGCTCATCCGTTCTTCATAAGATGCATTAAACCGAATGAAAATAAGCAGGCAAATGTAAGTATTATTATATATACATTTCTGATTTTTATAGATATATGTATAACACTAAAGGGGCTTTATAGCAAATTAATAATGCATAGTTACTAGCTCTGAAATTGTATTCGATAACATCGGTATAAATAGGATATTCTCCTTTCATTAATTCATGATCGTGGGAATAAATTGAGAATTGAATTTTGAGACTTCAAACTTCTTAACTACATTACTTCCTTGTAGTAATCACTTGCAGAATGCTAAAAATGGGTTTTACCTGTTTTTCCCTCTAGACACTTGAGTCAGTTACTTCCAAGTTATCGAGTTCACTCAGAGGCCTCTTAGCCCACTGAAAATTCATTCATAAAGGGATGACAATTTCCTTCCCTTATTTTTTCAATTATATGACTTGTGTGGTCTTCACGTAAACCAGCCGGGCATCACAAATAAATCTGATCATATTTACATTTATGAGAAACTCCAGTTAATGTAAAAGAGCTCTACCAAGATATAGTTGATGTATAGTTCCCTGAGTTGTTACAACTGTTGCTAAGTTGACAATCTTTAGCCGACTGAGAATCGAGTTGGAGATTCAGTTGTCGATGGAACGACTAAGATATAGTAGTCTATGTGCCTATAAAGATGGGAACTCAGAGAAAATTGCACCGGTTCCTCCAGCTACACATTAAAACAATTTCTACAATAGCTGCCCATGTTCTAAATTTAAAACAAGATTACAAGATCGTAAATTGAGAAATTGTCTCTATAGGTCTACATTTTTCCAACCTGTAGAATTAGGTTAGGTTATGTTTATCCAAACATGTTTAAGCATTAAAATAACTTCATAAATGTTCATCTAAATTAACGGATTTTAAATTCTTTTCATTTCAGCAATTCGATAAAGAACTATGCATACGACAACTTCGTTACTCTGGCATGATGGAAACTGCTCGCATACGACGAGCTGGCTATCCAATACGACACACATACAAAGAGTTCGTTGAACGCTATCGCCTCCTAGTGCCTAATGTAGGTGCCATGGATAAAATCAATTGTCGTCAAGTGACCCAAGATATATGTAAGAAAATTTTACCCGTCAAAAGTGATTACCAATTCGGCAAAACCAAAGTGTTCTTAAAAGACAACGATGATGTTTTCCTAGAAGAAGAACGTTCAGCCGTTATACTCAAATCAATAATAACCATACAAAGAGGTTTTCGTAAAATACTATTTAAACGTTTCCTGGAGAAACATCGTAAAGCTATAGTGGTGATACAGAAAACATGGCGTGGCTATAGAGAACGCAAAAATTATGTTGTTATGAAGAGAGGTTTCCATCGTTTGGCAGCCTCTATAGCTTCTAGAGATTTAACTTATCGCTTTAGTCAAATGAGAACACGCATAAGACTACTGCAAGCTCACTGCAGAGGTTATTTGGTGAGAAAAGAATTTAGAGCTAAATATGCTTTACGTTTAGCTAAAGTACGAGAATTGCGACTGTTGAGAAGCCAAGAAGAAGAACAGTATCGTAAAGCTAAAGAGCGCAATTGGAAGGAACATGCCGAAGAGAAT
The DNA here is from genome assembly GCF_022045245.1 of Lucilia cuprina. NCBI lineage: Eukaryota > Metazoa > Arthropoda > Insecta > Diptera > Calliphoridae > Lucilia > Lucilia cuprina. The sequence continues at coordinate 25,182,068 of NC_060950.1, read as the reverse complement.
TATCAAAAACGTTTGAGAGGTATTGATCCTTTGATTAAAGACACACCCACCTCTCCAGCCATCGTAGTTCAAACTAATGGTCATACCAAACAGGAAGAATTCAATACAGATAATTACATTGATGTGGAATCATCGAAAAAAGTGGTCGACGATGTATTCGGTTTTCTGGATGAAGCTGATGTAAGTGGACCAGTAGGTCCGAATGTTAGAGAAAAATCTCTTATGTTTGAACAAGAATTGCGTAAAAATAAATTTATACCCAGCAAATTGTTGTCAAGGCCCGTCAATTATTATGAATCGACAGCATCGCCTGTGCCACCGCCCCGTAAATACGTGAATCAAACCCGTTTGTAAATACACACACACACTCAAGACTAATAAATTGAAATTAAATTAAATTTTCCCACCTACTTATCTCTCTCTCTCTAACTGTTTTGCATACATTTTCATTAGAAATACTTTAAAACCATTTCCTTTAACCACACCCAACCCCCACCTTATAACACCACATGTACACCCATTCTCATTCTTATTTATTTAACCGATTTTGTTTTATTCTTTATCTAAACTCAAAAATATGTAGACGTTTAAAAGGCTAAAGTTATCATTTCATTTACGTTGCGTGACGTTCCTTTCTCCGTTATTAGTTCTAATTAATTTATTGATAAGCATTCTTAATATTTATTTAAAATTGTACAAATATTTATTTTAATTATTACGTGAAATTTATTTAATCTTGTTGTTTGTCGGTTATTTATTTTCCTAGTTGAAAATGTTGTATATTTTTTATGTAAATAAATTTTATATTTTTCGTTGTCCATGACATTAAATTATAAAGAAGTGGTTTTTATTTATTTCCTCAATTCATACATATTTTATGTTTCTTAATATACGTTGATGCTGATCAAATATTTTGCGTAAGAAAAAAAACAGAAGATCCTTACAAATTGTCTAACATTGCTTGATCTTACAAAATTTTAATAGGAAAATTGGTCTAAAATAAGGGTAACAACTTCGTAAAATATTTGATCCGTTTAAACGAACCCTACATACTTATATGGTTTTGGGAGAATTTAATGTGCTTGGCTCAAGTGTTTGATTGGTATTTTATTGGTTAAGGAAAACGTATTTAATTAATTGGTAATATTTAGACAAATGTTAAGATAAACATAAGTTATTATAATAAGTAAACTAAGATTGAACCAATATATCGAATCTTAAGAGGATTTATACTCGTTTTTAAACATATCATGCATGATAACTATAATTACGATGAGTCAATATCAATTGGTAATAGAACGATCCCATAATAAAATCTTGCAAACACTTCTCTTGATGTAAAATGTCGATTATTAATCTCAGTTGCAATTTCAGTTGCGTTGCATATGTCAAATTTACTAAAAAGTTTTTGAGCATAAGTTTAGATCTTCATAATTAATAAATTCCCATAAGAATGGTGGATTTTACATGTTTAGGTTTAGGTGTAGTTGACTGACAACTAATACTTCGACGCCAACTGTGGGACATATTTTCCCTCTGGAACACCTCTCAACACTCCTGAGACATTTCTTTGAAATACTGTCCTATCATGTACGTAAAATTTATTTCTTGAAAATGACTCCAGAAGTAGTGAAGTTGGAATCCAATACAAAATATACATCCCATGGACAAGCATATTTTTTAATCATCACTTCATTAGATCTTTTTTAGTACTTCCTTCTAGTACTGTTCTAATTCAGTTCTAGTTCTGTTCTAGTTCTGTTCTAGTTCTGTTCTAGTTCTGTTCTAGTTCTGTTCTAGTTCTGTTCTAGTTCTGTTCTAGTTCTGTTCTAGTTCTGTTCTAGTTCTGTTCTAGTTCTGTTCTAGTTCTGTTCTAGTTCTGTTCTAGTTCTGTTCTACTTCTGTTCCAATTTTGTTCTAGTTCTGTTCTAGTTCTGTTTTAGTTCTGTACTAGTTCCTTTCTAGTTCCTTTCAAGTTCTGTTCTAGTTCTGTTTTAGTTTTGTTCTAGTTCTGTTTTAGTTCTGTTTTAGTTCTGTTCTAGTTCTGTTCTAGTTCTGTTCTAATTCTGTTCTAGTTCTGTTCTAGTTATTTTCTAGTTTTGTTCTAGTTTTGTTCTAGTTTTGTTTTAGATAAAAGAATAAAAATTTGTTTTATAAACCTTTTATAACTATTATATTATTATATATCGTTTTGAAATTACTATTAAATTTTAATGAAATTTTTCAAAACTTTAAAATATAATAAAAATTCTTTATTATCAAATGTAAATAAACAATATTTACCAATGATTAAGAATAATAACAAAGTTTAAATATTATTAATGAGTAATTGTTTTCGTGTACACACTTTATCAGCCAACTTTAACATGATAGTGTGAATTTTTCTTTGTGTTTTTTTTTTTTTTTTGAGTTCAATAATAGTTTCTAATCGTTAAAGTATAATTCTAAGAATTAAGGAATAATTTTATGTATTTTTTAATAATTGCCATTTTTGGTGAACAATTTCGATCACATAAATATTTACAGTTAATTACAAATATTTGAAAATATTATATTTTAATAGCTTTTGGTCTAATTAAAAAAACCCAAACAACAATAATTTTAACAATTTACCTGTAAAATAGTTTCTAGGATAACTTTTCTAAAAATATTTGTCCTAAGATGAACTGTGTCAAAGGATGAAAGGGAATCATCGGCAATAAAATAAAATTCTCAATCAAATATGACAAAATCCAATTTAATACTTCTTTATTATATTACTATATGTATTACACCTTAAAAGTAATTCATACGGTATGTAGTTGACATTGAAAAGTGAGCTTTATAGTAAGTAAAAGTTCATGAGAAAGGCATATGCGTATAACGAAATCGACTAAACCATGCCCATTTGTCCTTCAGTCCGTCCGTCTGTCTGTCTGTCAGTCTGTGTGTCTGTCTGTCTGTCTGTCAGTCTGTGTGTCTGTCTGTGTGTCTGTCTGTCTGTCTGTCTGTCTGAAGTCCCCAAATATCTTCGGAATCTACAATTCAAATGAATCTTTAAAATTTCATCAAAAAAGAATAGCTTCGATATAAGAACAGCTTTGACAAAAACGCAACAACAATATTGCTTATTGAAAAAAAAACATATGTTTTGATATTTGTTGATTTTATTGTTTTGTGTGGTTTGCTTCGTGTAGCGTATTTTGTTGTCGGAGAAAAATTAAATTAAAATTTTATAAAATTAATTTTTTTTGAACACATTGTCTTACATCTAAATTGTATTTATAAACATCACAAAATTTTTAAAAATAACTTTTTTAACCTTTAACCCAGCTCACCAAATATTGATGCCAGGGCAAAAAATATTATAAATGGTTTCTTATAATGAACTTAATTTCCAGTTTTGGTTGAAAACATCAATTTTCATTTTTTAAATTGTTTATTGTCTACAATTTACTTACCTCTCCTTACAATGATATTAATAAAAATACTTTTCCAAGTTTTTACAAAAATCATAAACTGTTTATTTCAATTAGAACCTAATGATTTTACTAGTAAAATACTTACTTTTAAATAAATTTCGCTACTAGTTGCTCTATCAGCTCTTGCATTCCAACGACTTTAAATATTGAACTAAATTAAACAGTTAAAAACGCAAATATTAAACCTCAATATTTAGTAAAATTCACTAAAATAACGCACATAAATATTAACTTATCATTTTTTTTTAAATAATAATGTTAACTTATCATCATTCATTAATTCACACATTTTTACAACAACACAAACACATTTATTTATTAATAATTTATTCTACCACCCAACAGAGTATTAATTTATTTATACCTTTATTTATGGTTTCTTTTGACTTAATAATGCCTTAAAAAACACAAACATTTAAACAAAATTTATTACCTCAACTTGAAATTTTTCTTATCAGATGACTGAAAAAAATGTTGAGTTTTTTTATTCTTTCAACAAAATTATTTACAATCTGTTATTAAACTACTGCTGGAATTTGAAAAAAAAATAAATCAACAATAACAAAATACAATAGCAATCAAAAAAAGTTGTGAATTAAATTTATGATGATTAGAGTAGAAAGCATTTTTGTAAATTTTAAGATTATAAGCTGTCGCTGACAATTGAAATGTATTTAAATTAAATTATTTATAAAATCTTTAACAGAGTGTTGTCAGAGTAGTTGTTACCCAGCAAAAAAAAGAACATCCAATGAAGCGAAAAAGAAGTAGAATTTACTACATGGAAGTATTGAAAAAGACCTAAAGAAGTTATGATTTTAACACAGGCTTATCTTAGGAGGGATGTTCTTTTTATTTGATGTAGAGAATTACATCTGAAGTCATTCTCAGGAAGTATTTTTTATGATTTTTTTTTTTGGAAGTTATTAGGAAGTGAAATTGACTCAAATAAAATTAGTTTAATTGAAAAAAATTTCAGTATAAAAAAATATACCTTCACTTCTTTGGACGCCATTAACATCACTTCCACAGAAGGTAAAAATATTCACTTAGTACTACTTTTGAAGTGTTGATAAATGTTATTCTTTTGAAAGTACTTCGTTTTATTTTTTCTGAAAAGATTTGAAACTTAAAGTCTTCATCTACCAAGCAAAAATAAAGCAAAGTATTTTCAAAATAATACCATTTATCTCCACTTCAAAAGAAGCAATTAGGGAATTTTTTACCTTTTGTGGAAGTAATGTTTAATGACTTCCAAAGAAGCGAAAATAATTAAATTTTTTATGCTAAATATATTTTTTGTTCTTACATTTTTGTGAGATAAAACATTTTATTTTGGGTATTTCGTCATATAAATTACTTCTTGAGAATGACTTCAGAAGTAGTGAATTTAGAATCAAATAAATAGGACATCACTCCTCTGACAAGCTTGTGTTGAAATCATCACTTCTTCAGATCTTTTTCAGCACTTCCATTGAGTAAATTCTACCTCTTTTTCGCTTCTTTGGAAGTTCTTTTTTTGCTGGACTTTATGTGAAGTTTTATCTCTTTAAAATCCTTCTCTTATTTATTTTCGATTACTTGTTCAAACATAATTACGTTTTAACTCAAATCTCAAAGAAATAATCCCATTAACATTATTTTTCCTAAATTCCCTTAGCCCTTAAAAAAATCCATTTCAACTGGTGGCACTATACGACTACCCAAATCAAAAGTACCCAGCATTGATGCCTCTGAATATAGTTTTGCCAAATTTGCTGCCACCTACTTTAATTCGGGTGTAACAGGTCAATATAGTAAAAGACCTTTAAAGAAATCTTTACTCGATCATGATTTGCCTCTAGATGAAATAGCCGCTCAGGTAAGTGCGTTTGTCATGAATCATATATTTATTATCTAGAGTTTTATACACTTAAGAACTACTTGTTTGATTACTTGTTTAATGAGTGAAGTACTTTCGGCTAATATACTTCAAATGGATTGTTTCTATTGCTATATGTAGTATATTGCTGATTTTCAGCGAATTGAAATTACTAACTATATGTTAAGCAGTAAAATGTCAGATAAGTGAATAGATTGACTCACGCTCGAGTGATCGTGCGTTTTCATTGGGGGTTTATTTTTCAATATAAGGTAGCGTGAAGAGTTTTGCATTCCCAGTCGAAATTGTATAAAAATTCTGATTATGGACAAAAATCTGTCAATATGTGTAATGAGTAATGTTTATAAGTGAATCATTTTCTGAAGCGAACTTTGTATGAGAGCTAGGTTCAAAAGAGGCCCGATCTTTACAAAATTTTTCAAAGTCATCAAAACTTGTATAAAACTTAGTGTGATGCAAGTATATTTAACAGAATTATCAGCATAAAGGCCCTCTTCGGGGATCTGTTTCATGGGGACTAGGGGAAATTATGAGAACATTTTAATCAGTTTTTAAAGGTTTTGTCCTTAGATAAATATAGGAGATGTGCCAAATTTCAACCGATTAACTTGAAGATAGCGATCTATAGCTTGCGTACCAGCTTTACATGAACAGCCAGTCAGTCGGCCAAACGGACGGACATGGCTTAATTGACTCTGAAAATGATTTTAAGCCGATTGTTCTACGAATATTTTCGAGTGTTGCGCACGTCTCTACAATACCCAATAAAGTGTTAAAAGGTATGAAAAGAATACAAATCATCAAAATCAACGTTTGCAAAAGTGCAAGTAGATCTACTTTAAGCATTCTACGCGATCCTAAGTTTTTGTGCTTGTAACTTGCTGTATACAAATACATTGATTCTACTTTTACTTTTAGTAAAAATGTAGTTTCCAAAATTCTCAACCGATCTTGCCATCAAATACCTTTAAAGTAATACATCGGTTGTATCAGCCGAGGATCCAGCTCGAGTGTTCGAAAGGGAAACTTTGGTTTTTATACCCTGCACCACTATAGTGGGAAGGGTATTATCCGTTTGTGCTGATGTTTGTAATACCTAAAAGTATACTAATCGGCTCAGAATCATTTTCTCAGTCGATATTCGTCTGTGATACATAATTTGAGGAAATTTGACACACTCTTTTTTTGGCCCAAGGAAAAAACCTATCGTTCGATTATTTTGCCGAGCCCCCATACAACCGTCGGCTATGCCCGACTATACATTCGTATTTGTTTTGTACTGAAACTTTTTGAATTAAACCAATTTTATATGGAGTAATATTATTTGAGTCAATTTCACTTCTTAATAACTTAAAAAAAAGAATATAAAAATTACTTCCTGTAAATGACTTCAGATGTAGTGAATTTGGAATCAAATAAAAAGAACATCCCTCCAATGACAAACCTCTGATAAAATCGTCAATTCTTTAGGTTTTATTCAGTACTTCCATGGAGTAAATTCTACTTCTTTTTCGCTTCTTTGAAGGTTATTTTTTTGCTGAGATAACAACGTTCTTCTTAATTTGATTCACTCGAATTCGATCCACGAATTCATCTAACATTTTTACAAATAGTTCCCACAGAATATGAAAAGTCATTAACATGTTTAAAATTATACCAAAATCGGGATTCTAAACTTTGCCACAAAGTTTTGTTCTTCGAAATTCATCAGTCCTTCAGATTACGCAGAGTTCTAAAATAATTTACATAAGACCCTTTATATCATAGAAGTATATCTCAAGAAAATCACACTGATATTCATATTATTTGGACCATACTTATAAAATATTAATTAATATTAATATCTATTTTCAGTCTATATGGATAATAATACTTCGTTTTATGGGCGATATGGCTGAGGCCAAATACGCCGATGAAGATGACGGTACACAAAAATTTGGCACTGTCAAGTCGAGTGTGATGCAAAGACTAACACAAACTCTCTCACGGTCAACAGTTCAAAGTAAAGAATTCCAGGAAGCCCTGGCAGCTATGGGTGAGATGGATCAGCAAAGAAAACTTATACGTAAAACTTTGAAAAGAAAAACCAAACTACCAGATATATTACGCAAGTCTTTAGATAATTCAGATGAAATTGAATACTATCAGCAAACATTAAATACCAGAATGAGTAATTTGGACAAATTACATTTTATAATAGGACATGGTCTATTGAAACCGAATTTGAGGTAAGTTTAGTACATAAAACAATTATAAGAATTATTATAAGTTAAAAACATTAACTTTACAGAGATGAAATATTATCGCAAATTTGCAAACAACTAAGTAACAATCCCTACCGTACCTCCTTTGCCAAAGGTTGGATTTTACTATCGCTCTGTATAGGTTGCTTTCCACCTAGTTCTCGTTTTGAGCCCTATTTAAGGTGTTTTCTGCAACATGGCCCCGAATTGTATGGTTCCTATTGTGAAAATCGTTTAAATCGTACTCTCAAAAATGGCTCACGTTCACAACCTCCCTCCTGGTTGGAGTTGCAGTCAACACGCAATAAATCACCCATAACATTGGAAATTCTTCTCATGGATGGTGGTGTGAAAAAATTACAAATAGATTCAGCCTCTACTGCTAAAGAAGCCGTACAACAATTGTCCGAGAATATGGGTTTAATCGATAACTTCGGTTTCTCTCTGGTCATATCGATCTATGATAAAATCATGTCCTTGGGCAATGGCAGTGAACACATTATGGATGCCATTTCGAATTGTGAACAATATGCCAAGGAACAGGGTTATAATGAACGCAAAGCACCATGGAAAATGTATTTGCGCAAGGAAATGTTTAGCACTTGGTATGATCCAAGTCAAGATCAATTGGCAACGCATTTGATTTATAAACAGGTTATGTCAAGAAATTTATAATAGTTACTGATAATTCAATTATTGCATTTATATTTATAGATTTGTCGAGGTCTAAACTATGGTGAATATCGCTGTCGCACTGAAAAAGATGTGGCCATGATTTGTGCTTTACAATACTATGCCGAACATGGAGGAGAAATGAAAGATGAAGTAAGTGGGTCGACTTGAAAGTATTTTAAAGTGGAACCCGAAGATATTATTTAATAGGTATTCAGTTTTTGTTGTTATTGTAACAGTTAAGACTATACAATTTTTGCATTGGGCTTAGTGAATGAGAATAGAGAGGCAATCGAAAATTTGGGCGTTATTAAAGGGTCACATGCTAGTCATATGTGTATTTGCGACCTCACGGTAAATACGGAACCAATAAGAGCGGATTTTTTTTGCTCCATCCAGATCATAGTTATCTTAGAATTAACACTTGTTTTCCGCGCTCAGTTTCTTAATTTGTTATATAGGCGATGGAAGACCTGCAAGTTCAACAATTTTGTGGTAACTAGAAACCACGGTATTTGTGAATACAATTTACGATCTAAGAGTTCTACAAATAATTTCAAATGATTCCCTTGTAAGTACTTCCTGTTAGCCTTCGAGAGATATGTAGTGTTCAGCAGATTTGACAGATTTGAAAAGTCTCTGGACAAAAAAATCTTTATTTATCCTTGTTCTTTTCGCAAATTGCTTAAAAGTAATAACCAATTTGGTTGGATCTTGGGTTTCACCACATACAATGCCTAGAACCCCTTGTCCTAGGAGATGTTCATCATCAACGCTAGCTAGACCAGAGAGATGCGTTGCTTTCCGAACAGATTGCCGAGTCCACCTTCTGCATATTGAATGACAATGTCCCTACACTGATTATGGATACCTACGTGATTAGAATAACGAATACTGGTTTACGGAATTTGACGAACCGAAGTTTCTCTGGGATCAAACCACTTACCCATAATCGTTTGTCTGGACAATATAGTTTTATTTCCTTTACGTTCAGGTGAAGACGAGCTCTTTGTTTTTCTTGCAAGCTGTTTAAAAGCAATGACCCCAAATTGGGGATTGGATCTTGGGTACATATAGTTTTACTTGCTTTAAGTCCAGTGCCTTGTCGTAGGGGATGACCACCATTAGCTCTAGAGAGGTGCGATGCTGTCCGGACAGATTGCCGAGTCCACCTTCTGCATATTAAATTACGATACCCTTACACGTATTATGGATACCTACGCGATCACAATAGCGAGTCTTTATCTGATCAGACAACTTATCCTTAATCGTTTGTCTGGACAATATAGTTGTACCTCCTATATGTTCAGGCACTGCATAATACTTTAGTTAAATGCTGGGTATAGCAGTGTCGATATATGGCAATCTGTAAAAGACCAAATACATCAGTTTTGATTGAAATAGCGTCTTCTACAAGGATAGTTTTTACACCTTAGTCTTCTCATGGCAAAGTTTGGAGAATATACATATCATATACTCATCCCAAAATTTTTTGGTGGATATCACGTCCTAAGCGATTATATTTTCTTTACGTTATGATTGATGTATCTAGGTGTCCAGTGCTAATATGATATCGTAGACTATGTGGGATTAGTGCTTGAGTTACTATTCCAGAATTAACCAATCTCAATTTAGGATATACGACTGTTTTTCTGATTTGTTAACAATTAAGATCTCTACATTAGATTAGAATCAATGACCCTCAAGGATGGGGCACGATAAAAGTCATCTGAAATTTCAAATTAATTTTATATTTACAGATTCTTCGCAAATGTATACCAGACTATGTGCCCAAGGATCTCTTAATATCTGGCGAAAAGGCATTCAAATCTTGGGAATCTCTTATACGTGAAACCTATAGCAAAAATGACTACGTGAAGCAGCGAACACCTAGACAAACAGCCAAAGAAGATATCTGTCTATATGCCCATTTAACATGGCCCATGATGTTTTCACGATTTTTCGAAGCATTGCGTACAGCAGGACCTAAACTTATGTCTGATCAAATAGTAATTGCTGTCAATTCAAATGGTGTCTATTTTGTAGATGAAATGGAACAGGTTTTGGCTGAACTGAGTTACGCTGAAATATCAAAAATATACTCAGAAGTAGATCCATATTCTAATATAGATATTTTACATGTGGATACGGTACAAATGGAAAATTTCACATTTAAGTGCTACGAGGCCAAAGATGTACAGGAATTGATAGAGTTTATGTGCAAAAATATTAAAATGAGATCGAAATATGTTATGGCCATGGAAGATTTTAAACCCGACGATAGTTTACTGGAATCAAAACAATGTTTATTCTTGCTTAGAGGAGATCTTTTGCAATTAGATAATGGCGTAACGGGCTCTAGTATAATGGAAGCTACTAACCAACAGTGGTTTAAGGGAATATGTAACAATGAAAAGGGTGAATTTCCAGGAAAGGCAGTAACAGTGCTGGCTTGTATCTCTAAGCCTTCAGAGAGAATTATAAAAATTTATAAGGATTTAAGTTCGGAAACTCCTACAAAACCCATGAGAGCTAAATACAATACTATACAAAGAAAGAAAATGCATAATCTAAAGAAATTTGCAGAAGAACATTTTAGAGCCAATTTAAGGTAAGTTATGTGGGTTTCTGGGGACAACTTTATATATATATATTAATATTTTTTTTTTCAAAAAGTGCTCGCAGAGGTTCTGCAAGTGGTTTGCACAGTGTACGTTCTGATGGCGATGAACTGTGGCGTCATAGTCGTAACTTATTGAAAGCTCCTTTACTAAAGCAATTACAATATGAACAGGAACTATTTGAATTGTCAGTTATAATGTTTCAGAATATATTAAAGGTAAAAAAATTTGTTTATTTTTAATTATTATGATGTTCATAATTATTTCCTTTTATTTTTACAGTATATGGGTGATATACCTAGTGGTAAGCAGCCCACTAATACAGATATCATATTTAAACCTTCTCTGGAACATGAACAATTACGGGATGAACTATATTGTCAACTAATGAAACAGTTAACCGATAATAATGCCAATTATAGCGAAGAAAGAGGTTGGGATCTTATGTATTTGGCTACGGGTTTAACATTTCCCTCTGGTGTTGTTATGAAGGAGTTATTAGAGTTCTTAAGAACTAGACCTCATGTACTGGCGGCTGAATCTTTGAAACGAGTTAAACGTACTTTGGCCAATGGCCAGAGAAAATATCCACCTTATATTATAGAAGTTGAGGGCATACAACATCGTTTTATGCATATTTATCATAAGGTAAGACTTTTCGAGTCCTAAGTTTCAATATAGTTTTTACATCAATTCAGGCTAGACCAAAGTATACTATTCTCACTAAAATGCTCTAAATCCGAATCAGGGGGCAAATTCTGGCATTCGAAATAGATCAAAATATCAATTAAATTTCAAAAAATGTTATTAGAAATTTCGTTCGCTAGAATTCCAGAATGTGGCTCAGAATATCTCCATCACACTCAGTTTTCAAGATGTCGTGTCCTTAATTCGAAAAACCTCTATTTATACCCTACACCACTATAGTGGGGAGGGTATTATACGTTTGTGCTGATGTTAGTAACATACAAAAATATTGGTCCAAATACCCACCGTAAAGTATACCGATCGATTCAGAATTATTTTTTGAGTCGATTAAGACATGTCCGTCCGTCTGTCTGTCCGGCTGGCTGGCTGTCCATGTAAACCTTGTGTGCAAGGTACAAGCATGTTTTTTGGTACAGGGACGAAGCATATTGAATATGGTTGAAATCGGTCCATTATTTCACCTAACCCCCATACAACCGTACCTCCTGATTTGAACATAATTACGCCAAATATTCTGCTATCTCTCTAAAAATTGGCACAAATAAGTTTTATATAAGTTTTATATAAATGACACTGCAGATTTTCGTAAGGATCGTTCTATATTTGATACTAGCCCCCATACAAACTTTAGTTTTTTATCAATAAATTGCTTACATATTTTGGAATTATGGTAATATTCAACATAAAAGTTTCTTTATAAAAAATAAAAATTTTATAAAAAGTAAAAATTTTAAAAATATGGTGTAGGGTATTATATGGTCGGTCATGCCCGACTTTCCTACTTTTTTTGTTAATCTTTCTGGGTGCCACCTTTTTTTAAAATTAATAGAATTTAGTTCAAAGGCCTCCGAAAGGTTAGTGATTAATGATCTAGTTTTGTAGACCGAAGGTGATGGGTTCGATTCCCACCTGTGGCACTGGTTAAGTAGCATACAACAGTCCGATAGAGGCCTAGGTGTATTTCTAAACAAATCTATTTCAAAATCTAATTAAGTGTCAAATTAATACATAATCGATGTTAATTTCTTCATCTTTCTAGATCTATTTCCCAGATGCAACTGTTGAAGCTTTTGAAATTGAATCCTTCACCCGAGGTTCAGACTTAGCGAAAGCAATCGGTTCAAGACTCAAACTAAAATCTTTAGAGGGTTTCAGTTTGTTTGTTAAAATTGGTGACAAAGCCTTTTCAATTCCCGAAAATGATTTCATATTCGATTTTATAACTGAACTAATGCAATGGATTAAACAAAATATGCCCACCCGATCTTTAGATAGCCAGCAAACATGCCCTTATCAATTGTATTTCATGAAGAAACTCTGGCTCAATACTACACCCGGCAAAGATCGCAATGCCGATGTAATATTCCATTACCCCCAAGAAGTACCTAAATATTTGGCAGGCTATTATAAAATCAATAAAGAATTAGCTTTACAATTGTCATCGCTAATTTATGTGAACGAATATGGTCAAAATTTTATACCATTGCAAAAACCACATGAGATATTGAAACTCATACTACCGGATGATATATTGCCAATTATGAAATCTCAAGAATGGAAGACACATCTTGTAAATCGGGTAAAAGATTTGCTATTGAGTGGTGTAGAGGGTGCTGCAGCTAAGGAGAAATTTTTGATGCTATTGGCAGAACAGGAAATGTTTGGTTCCACATTCTTTGTGGCCAAACAGACTAATGATGATAGTATGCCGGAATTGATATATTTGGCTATAAATCGTAAAGGTTTTCATATTATAGATCCCTTGACTAAGGTAAGAAAATTGACAAATATTATTCTTTTAGCCGAAACTAAGAAAGTCTTTTACATTTTTCAGAATACTTTGCAGTCGTACGGTTACAGTGAACTAAGTTTCTGGAGTTCGGGCAATACCTTCTTTCACATACGTTTTGGTAATATGATAGGAGCTTCTAAATTGCTTTGCTCCACTACCCAGGGTTATAAAATCGATAATTTACTTTCTTCTTATATTAACTATTTTAATGATAAGCAATAAATTTTAATTAAAAAATTTACAAAATTTAATGAAATATTAAAAATATAAAAAACATTTACACATAATTCAATTCTTTGGATTTGCCAACCAAAGCAATCATACCGGCCATCAACTCTTCACAATTGGGCAAAATTTGCACGGGGGGTAAGACAAAGCCATAGCGACCCTTGTCACGGTACTCAATGGTATAGCCAACTTTAACACCCAATGTATTGAAAACCCAATCGACGGAGGAACCAGAAGCAACATCTACAAAATTGCAAATTTATATTTAGAAAATCCACAATTTGTAAAAATTTGACAACTTACACAATACGGTGGCAGTGGAACCATATCTGTACTCAGTCTTATAAGGTAAATCAGCAATAGCATCATGGAATGCCTTACCAATTGCGACAATATCATCATAGTTTTCGGGAAACTCTTCTGCGGTATGACCATAAGGAGACAATAAATACTGACCATAAGAGTGGAAAGACAAATAGATTTTGATTTTATCTTTGATGGAGGTGACATATTTGGCTAAAGCCGCAGCTTCTGGTTCCGAGAAAGCTTTGGGACCGGCAAAAGTTTCACTACAGGGATTGCTGGAGGCACCACCATTAGCCATCCAATGAGAATCGAAGTTACGGTTGGCATCGGTACCAATGCAAGCGTTCGATTCGATGGGTTGGCGAGTTTTACGCCACATACGGTCCTGAAAAACGGGGAAAATTTCGTGAAATTATTGCGTGGAATTATTGTAAAAACATTCTTAAATTTTCGTTAATTCCACTTTCACTCACCTTTTCATGAGAATAAACAAATCCATCAACATTGAATACTGGAATGATATACCAATCATAACTTTCAGCCAAATTACGTACAGCTGGATCCTGTGAAGTCAGCAATTGATTGATAAACCAAGTGGCGGTAGCCGAAGTAATCCATTCACGAGCATGTATATTCGATTCAATGAAAATACCAGGATTACCAGCCTTATGGGAAATCTTAATACCACGTATAGTACGATTTTCATAGGATTTACCAACTTCAAAACCCTCGGTAACATTGGGATAAGCAGCCAAAATACCATCTAACCACTGTTCGATTTCATGCAATTGATAGTAGCGAGTCCAACCGAATTCAACATTATCAGCAGATAATTCTGAAGCAGTTTCTTCGACATCGATTAATCTAAATTATATATAGTTTTATATATTTATTAATTGCAATTTAACGCTTATCGCTTTAAACACAATCGTAATAATTTATGATTGTTTACTACTGGTTATTATACCACTGTCACACTTACTCTTGAACATTGTTTATCATTAGCTCACTTTCGAAACCATAAACTTTTAGTAATTGTAGGAAATTGGAAACTTCTTGAGGTTTAACCATTATGTGAATTTCTTTGGTGGCCTCATCGTAATCCTTCCAAATGTTGTACTGAAAGTTGAAAAAAAGAAAATATTTTTAACACTAATTGGATATTTGGGAGAATCAAGATGTCTAGCATGTAAGAATTCATAGATCCAGTTAATCATTGTAACCTGTTATAACTGATCTCCTTAGGATGTTGCTTTATGTTCTATATAGAAAATAATTTAACTATTTGCAGGACTTTAGTAGCTCAATGATCTTTCTGTTTCAAAATATAAGACGAGTTTTTCATGATTCGTTTACGAAATGGTGCACTTATTAAAAATGGGAAAAGAGCAACATTTCGATAAGTTAATGCATGATTGGCTATGATTTTAAGAATTCCACACGGGGACTTATACCAACTGAATGTATTTTCAAAACCTCTAAATTATTAGAAAATCAATCATGAATTATTACATCCGAATCTAAGTCTATGATCCAAATTAATGAATTTAGCACTCCGTTATGCACATGTTCCGATAGTCACGTACGTAGCACATGTATCTGGCGAGATACACTATGTATTTCAGTACATTTATATGAAAAATATGCCATTTTAGTAACAATATTACGATATCTAACAATATTTGTAGAGGGTACCTGGAGACTCAAATCCCTAACCAAATTAGAAATATATTAAAATCACAGTTAAATTCGTAAAATATCTGGCCAGATACATGCGCATGACGGAGGGTTAATTAAAGATAAAACTGTCCACTAACAATCTACCCCCAAGGGCATGTAACCTTGATGAAAAAACCCCATCATGATGTTAGTGCAATACCAAGAAAAGAGGTGCTACCTGCACATATAGTCTAACGAGATTATAAATTGATAATGTCACTTCACTCTTCGGATATTCTTTGGATTGATTTGGCATGGGGTCAAATCAGAGCACCTGATTATCTGATACTACGGGTGGGCAGTTGCCAGCTGGTTAGTGTCCAGAAAGTTGAGATTCCTTCGGGATCCACGTGTTGTTTAAACCTAAACTTGCAGGAAGATTGTGCTTGGTTATAAAATTGACACAATGTGATAAGTAAAATGTAGGATTTGAGCAGATAATGCAATGTTCGATGTACCATCAAATACTTGTATCCGAGGTTAGTCGGAAGGAGTGATGGTTGGAGTGGCGGGCGAGATGTGCTGAATCAAGTTTTTCCTAAAACGTCGACATTGAAGGTCTAAGAATGCACTGGGGTATGTTATGGATGATGAGAATGCTCTCTGAATATGAAAATTCGTCACAGTGTCTGATGTTGAGTTGTCTATTGTTGCCCTCTGGCTATTGTCCAGCCAGTTGGATGATGTTCCTTCGAGATTCACGTGTGGTTTAAACCTAAACTCACAGGAAGGTTGTTGCAGTTGCAGTTACCCTGTAATTTCTAGGAGCGAACAAACCACAGAGCAAGGCAGTGGATTAATAAAATGTTGGATTTGAGCAGATAATGCAAATATTGGGTATGCGTTGGTGTTCAATGCACTATCAGATAATTGTGACCGAGGTTAGTCGAAAGGAATGATGGTTGGAGTGGTGGATGTAATCTGTGGAACAAAGTTTTTCCGAAAACGGCGACATTTAAGGTCTAGGAATGCACTGGGGTATGTTATGGATGATGAGAATGCTCTCAGAATATGAAAATTCGTCACAGAGTCTGATGTTATGTTGTCTATTGTCTCTATACTAGTGATTGCCTTTTTCTTGTCAGGATTAGATTTATATTCTTTGGTAAGATTAAAGTTGCTAATGACATCAGTCATTCCCCAATGGGACTACCATGGCAAGAGATTAGATAGCTTGAGCACTCGAGCATAGTGCACGTTTGCTGGACTGAAAATTCCCTGTTAAATGTACAATGGAGCGGTGGAGTCGTTGCTAAAGCACACCCAGTGATTGAAAAAGACCACCTTAAAATAGGCGTTCACTATGTGTTTAAATGTCTACCAGGGGCATGTTACCTTGCAACAAAAATAGCACATTTTGGTTTCATTGCAACCCCGGGAAAAAGTGGTGCCTCTAGTCAGCCGGGTCTTTCGACCGTGGCATATCAAATGTATCCTCGGCCTTTGCTTTGAATTATTTGACATGAAGTAGAACTAAAGAACTATTTAATTTAGTACCACGAGAAACGGTTTACGGGCAGTGCCCAGTTTTGGAAATTATCTTATACAGGTTATTGGACAGATCTCTTCACTGTGCGAGTAGTAGCTTTGGTTTAGAAATAAAAAAGCGGGAAGAGAAATTCGATGCTGTTGCAGAGACAACTGATACCTTAAAGAGAAGTGAGTGTGCCACTAAGTGTTGTTCAGTTGTTGCTAAATGTATATAATACATGATGAATGTAGGGCTATACTGATTTAAACCTCCTGTATACCTTGAGAGAGTGTGTTGTGGATATTGTTCGCTAATGAGTGTGACAAATGTATTTGAAGTGTGCTGGGTTGAATGTATGTTCAGAGAATACTAAGTTTATAACAGATTTACCACACTGTCTTCTCTCTAAGAAAGAACAAAGTCCTCGGCGTATTTAATTATAATTGTGATCCAAGTTGCAAAATTCTGCTTCTGCTATAGATATAGTTCAGAAATTTTTAAGCCAAAAAGAAGTAGAGTTGTCTTGTCTACTAAATGTTCTAGTATATTGAGAGAATTTTTCAAATAAAGCTTGAGAAAGGATAATTTTTACAAACCAGCGTTATGTTTAATATCACACATTGATAATTTTCATTTCTTCGTGAATTTCAATAGATTTTTTGCATCGTAAACTTTTACGATTCACACAAACTGTTATTATATAATTAAAATCTGTAATTTCTACAATGAATCGCTTTCATTTAAAGTTCTTTATTAGAAATATGTAAAATATCATTAATACAATAATGAATTTCATGTGTGGAATGAAATGTTTCATTATTTAACAAAGCACTAAAACTTTCTTTTTCAATTATTTATGTATAAATTCACCTTTTCACTTAGATCTTGCAATATGTTAACAATTGACAATTGTACTTTATTCTTAATATTCAATTTGTAAACTTTATAATCGTCATAACGAATTTTGCCACTATCATTTACGGTTGGTTGCTTATGTAAACTCGCAGCGGTGGCACAAACCACCAGGGTGGCCAAAATCACAATAAAACGCATTATAATAGGTGTTGTGTCCGACCCGTTTAAACACAAACTAAACTAAATTCTAATAATTAACTACAATTTATAGCTTCGTTTTTAGTTAAACCTAATCTAGGAAACCATAAAAAAGGTAGCTGACAAACATTGGTTATAAATTTTATTTTCAAAAAGATTATTTTTTTTTTGTTTGAAATTTTTTTCGAACGAAATAAAGAAAAAAATACTTTTCAAAAGTAAATTTCTTAATATTTCGCTTTCAGATAACCTAATTGATCTGCTTGTTTAACTAAAGCCAATATACCAGTCATAGTTTCTTCACAATTGGGAAGAATTTGTACGGGTGGCAAAACAAATCCATAACGTCCAGTATCTCGCATTTCAATAGTATAAGTTATTTTAATGTCCACCTCATTGTAGGCATACTCAATGGTAGCACCAGTAGCCAAATCTGAAAAAAGAGTTTTTATCGTTATTGATTTAAGATTTTAGATAACTTTATAGGTCATTAAGCGATTGTGATTGCTAAGTATCAGTCATAAAGATAGTTATTTAAAGTTGGAAAGTTAAATAATTTCTTGATGTACTGATAATAAAATTAAAAATAGAGCGGTTTTTCGTGCCCTCCTACACCCTTTCTTTACTTACACATAGCTCCCGCTGATGTTCCATATGTATACTTTGTACCATAAGATACATTACCCACCGCATCGGCATAGGCTTTAGCCACCTTCATTAAATCATCATAATTTTCGGGAAGCACTTCGGTTGTATGACCATAAGGTGATAACAAGACTTGTCCATAACAATGAAATGCAATGAGAATATTGAATTTATTTCTATTAGCCTGTAAATAATCAGCTAGACCCTTAATTTCTGGTTCCGAAAAGGCTTTGGGTCCTGCATAATCGGAAGCACAAGGATTGCTAGAAGAACCACCCTCCATACCCCAATATGAATCAAAATTACGATTACCATCGGCACCAATACATTTAGAATGCTCCACAGGTTGGCGAGTTTTACGCCATAGGCGATCCTATAAATAAATCAAAACTTATTTAGAAAATTTCCTTTAAATTGCTATAAAAAAAATTACCTTTTCATGTGTATAAACAAAACCATCTACATTCAATACCGGAACTATGTACCAATCATAATTCTCGGCCAATTTACGTACATTTGTATCGTTGGATGTCAATAGTTCATTGATAAACCAAGTAGCTGTAGCAGAAGTAATCCATTCTCGGGCATGTATATTGGACTCAATGAAGATGCCGGGATTTCCAGTTTTATAGGAAATTTTAATACCACGTATTTTACGACCCTCATAGGACTGACCAATGACAAATTCTTCAGTTACGGATGGAAATTTTGAGAGAATGTTGTCAATAAATGTTTCGATTTGTGGCAATTTATGATAACGTGTCCAAGTAAATTCTGAATTATCTAAGTTATCATTCAGGGCTTTTTGTTCTTCATTTATTAAACTGCAAAAAAAATAGTAGAAAAGATTTGATATATAGAGCGCAAGGACCAAAGTTTTGGAAAAACTATATTTTTCAATACTTAAATTAGGATTCGAGATAAACGAATACGCTTTCATATTACGTGGTAGAAAATTATCGGAAATGGACCATAACCCACTCCAGCTAGAAACCGTTATGCATCATTTTATACTTTTTAAGAAATCATGGTAGAATTTAAATAAAAAAAAAACTTACAAAAAAAAAGATGATGGCCCAAAAGTCTCTGCATAGTTTCAGAGATCGCAATCCTTTCCGTAGCCTCTAACAAAGTCAGCTAAATTCCCATATAAAAACTAGTAGATTTAAAAGGTTGCACAGTAATAGGTACTTTCCAGCTGTTCGGTGAACCTATTTCATAGCCATTGAAAAATGCCTAGTTAGAGTACCTAGGCTACATCTTTGCAGTCCAATAAGTATCTAAAGTAACAATCTGAAGCAACAATCCATTTTATTATTCCAGGGCTGGTTGATAAAATCTTGGCCATAATTGGTACTTTAAGTGCTTACAATCTATTTTAATGTTTCAGAACTATTTTGTAATGCTCAGAAATCTTTCAGAGATCATCCTATATAAGTAACAAATATCCCCGGGTCTTTTTATCTTAAAGGGGGACAAGAGGTTCTACAAATATCTCTAGTCTACCGAAAAGAGAATGATGGTAAAAAGACTGATACACGATCAAATTTATAATTTGTGATAAGTTCGGTGCTGTTGCCGAGACAACAGCCCAGTAAAAACTTGCATTACCTAGTAAGCTAGAAAGTAATCATGGAATCGCGTAGAAACTAATTACTCTTGGGTTGAATAACTAATTGGGTTGAATAGCTAAATGAAATAATGTGGGTAATAATGAATGCTCATTACTAAGTAATGAA
The DNA here is from genome assembly GCF_022045245.1 of Lucilia cuprina. Classification (NCBI taxonomy): domain Eukaryota; kingdom Metazoa; phylum Arthropoda; class Insecta; order Diptera; family Calliphoridae; genus Lucilia; species Lucilia cuprina. The sequence goes on along the minus strand of NC_060950.1, from coordinate 25,161,528 downwards.
TGAAAAAACTACTGGCCATTACCAAAAAATTTCATATTTTTTGCTAGGAAATATCACGCAGATGAGTGACGCTTTGGAAATGAGTATATGATACGGGATTAGTATGCGGGCCTCTTAAGGGACAGCAGTAACTAACACGACAGATGTTTACGTAAGTCACTTCGACTTTGTATTATCAAATAGCTTTACCATTCATTTATTTCAATTTAACTCAAGTTTCGAGCGATTTCTAAAAAATTTTGTTAAAAAATTTTTCTAAATTTTTCTTAATATTTTGTATAATTTGGTCACAAATTTATACATTTTTATATTTAAGTCCCCTTTCAGACTTTTGTCTGAAATATTCAATACTTTAATTTTACAGAAGTCGCAAATTTTTGGTCGATATCTCCCACAGACAAGAGGTATCGGCGATTTTAATTTTAAAAATTTAGGAGAAAATCAGATTCAGTACTAAAATCCTTTTATTTGGTTTCAAAAGTTCTTACAAACTTCATTTTCTTGGCATGTAATATTAATTCTAAAGCAATGATATTTACTGTGAACAAACGAGTAGTTTCCAAAATCTTACCTTTGCAAATTCGAGATCATTTCATAATGATCAATACCACGATTAAGTGTTATATTTTTAAAGGCTGAAAGATATTTGGGATTGACCATTAAATCAATGTTTTCCACATCTTCGTGCCAAATTGAAAGCTACATTTATATAAAAACACATTTTTATATAATGATTATAACTGAATACATCAAAAGGATCGTATTATTTACCTCTAGTTTATTGGCTAATTCTTGTATAAGAGTCCTTTGCTCCTTATTGGCAATTTTTACTTTATACACTTTATATCCTTCATAATTAACCTTAGACTCATCGAATTTTATAGAAGCCGCGTTAATTATAGCAAAAATGGCAAAAAGTATTAAAAGCAACTTCATTGTGCCACAACGATCTGCAGTTGATTGGATACTGAATGCAGGAGACTGACTGAATGACTATTATTTTCATTAATTGGTTTTAATTCATTTATAAATTTAATTTACGATAAGATTAGTGTAAACGAGACTGATCGACTGACTGGATGGTAAATTAATGATAAGTTATTTTTCAAAGTAGATAAAGTCCTTTCAAAAAAGAGTACTGAATGAAACAAAGTACTTTTTTTGGGTGAACCAAAAATACTAAATACATATTTCTTAAAACTAGTCCTTTAAAAAGGGATATTATATAAACCAGGCAAATAAAATATTAAATTTTTAAATAGAACTTATACCATAAAGAATACTTTTTAAGGTTTAAAAGTATTAAAACATTTTCCGCTTGACTATAGATTTATAATAGAGTAAACTGTAGACTAGATTATAGACTAGGCCATAGACCAGACTATAGATTAGACTTTAGACTAGATTATAGACTACACTATAGACTAGACTATAGACTACACTATAGACTAGACTATAGACTAGACTAAGTATAGACTAGACTATAGACTGGACTATAGGCTAGACTATAGGCTAGACTATAGACTAGACTATAGACTAGACTATAGACTAGACTATAGACTAGACTATAGACTAGACTATAGACTAGACTATAGAGTAGACTATAGACTAGACTATAGACTAGACTATAGACTAGACTATAGACTAGACTATAGACTAGACTATAGACTAGACTATAGAGTAGACTATAGACTAGACTATAGACTAGACTATAGACTAGACTATAGACTAGACTATAGACTAGACTATAGACTAGACTATAGACTAGACTATAGACTAGACTATAGACTAGACTATAGACTAGACTATAGACTAGACTATAGACTAGACTATAAACTAGACTATAGACTAGACTATAGACTAGACTATAGACTAGACTATAGACTAGACTATAGACTAGACTATAGACTAGACTATAGACTAGACTATAGACTAGACTATATACTAGACTATAGACTAGACTATAGACTAGACTATAGACTAGACTATAGACTAGACTATAGACTAGACTATAGACTAGACTATAGACTAGACTATAGACTAGACTATAGACTAGACTATAGACTAGACTATAGACTAGACTATAGACTAGACTATAGACTAGACTTTAGACTAGACTATAGACTAGACTATAGACTAGACTATAGACTAGACTACAGACTAGACTATAGACTAGACTATAGACTAGACTATAGACTAGACTATAGACTAGACTATAGACTAGACTATAGACTAGACTATAGACTAGACTATAGACTAGACTATAGACTAGACTATAGACTAGACTATAGACTAGACTATAGACTAGACTATAGACTAGACTATAGACTAGACTATAGACTAAACTATAGACTAGACTATAGACTAGACTATAGACTAGACTATAGACTAGACTATAGACTAGACTATAGACTGGACTATAGACTAGACTATAGACTAGACTATAGACTAGACTATAGACTAGACTATAGACTAGACTATAGACTAGACTATAGACTAGACTATAGACTAGACTATAGACTAGACTATAGACTAGACTATAGACTAGACTATAGACTAGACTATAGACTAGACTATAGACTAGACTATAGACAAGACTATAGACTAGACTATAGACTAGTCTATAGACTAGACTATAGACTAGACTATAGACTCTAGGCTAGACTTTAACCTAGACTATAGACTAGATTATAGGCTAGACTAAAGACTATAGATTAGACTATACACTTGACTATAGACCAGACTATAACTAGACTATATACTAGACTACAGACTAGACTATAGCAAGACTATAGACAAGACTACAGATAATACTATAGACAAAACTATTCACTAGACTATAGATTAGACTATATAATAGACTTTAGACTAGACATAGAATAGACTTTAGCCTAGACTTTATAATAGACTAGACCATGAAGTAGACTATATTATAGACTATAGAATATAATATAAACTAGATTTTAAACTATACTATATACTAGACTATAGGCTAGACTTTAATAGGGAAATACCTTAAAAGTCTCATAATAGAATTATGAACCAGTCGACGACTTTTTATAACAATAGGTTTACTAGATTCCTAAAATTTTAGTTTTAGCAATAATATATTTCGAATTCTGAAAGAGGACTTTAGCTACTTAGTTATAATATTTTTTTTTTGTAGATCTAAGGAACAATGTTCGGTTTTCATTGGTGCCAAATTTTAGAATAAAAGAATACTTAAACGTACCACAGTTCCTAATTTTTTAAACACTGCAGCGTCATCAAACCATAAAATTTATGGAAACAGCGGTCAATTGCACACTTGTCGATTTATTATTTTTTTTTAGTTTCTTTGTTTATATATAAAAAATCTTATTTATGTTCTGCCAATAAAATCTTAAAAATACATTCTTTATCAGAAATAGTAAATAAATTTACGATTAATATCTGACATTATAAAAATATAACGGTTTTTGGAAGTGACCGTTATAAGACTCCGTGGCGCAACGGTAGCGCGTCTGACTCCAGATCAGAAGGTTGCGTGTTCAAATCACGTCGGGGTCAATTAGAAAATAACATTTTTTATTTATTTACATTTTTTCGCAAAAACAATGCCTTTTCTATTATATTAATTTCATTTTGACTTTCAATTGACTTTTTTAATTAATAGCATAAAAATTTTAATAATAAAAAAATTTTCCCGTTTGACCCCGACGTGATTTGAACACGCAACCTTCTGATCTGGAGTCAGACGCGCTACCGTTGCGCCACGGAGTCATATGTTGTTATACACGCCAAATGCCGAAAACTTTTTATATTATATCAAATTTTATAGCATACTTTTGTGCTGGTACTATAAATAATTATGCCAAACAATAAAACCGTAAGAGTTAAAAATAGTTGCATAGTTTTGTGAGTTCCTTAAAGTAGACAATGTGTATAACAGTTTTATTTGCTGCGCACAACATTGGTTGTTGTATCAATAAATTCAAATTCAAATTTAAATTGTATGTACATTGTATAATCATAAATACATTTTTTTAGTTTTTAGCTGGTAAGTGATTTTTCTCTGTACAGAAAATATTTTGTTTATAAATAATTTAATAAAAATAATTAATAATTAATCCAGGTGACTAGCTATCTTAACATGTGCTTGTGCTACTAGGCATAGACTACGAAGAGATTGCAAAAGGCATAACTTTGTTTTTCAAGTGTCCCCCCTTTCGCTTACAAAGAGACTACTAAAGTAACAACTGTCTTCACTCTCGTTTGCAAAGATTACATCCGTGACGAAATAGAGCCAACAAGGTGGTTAAACGTAAATGGAAATCACTATCTTTTTCAGATCGACTTTTCGACGTTTGACTTTTTTCGAGTTTTTCGACTATTCTAGAGTTTTTGACTTTTTTCCACTTTTTTAAAATTTTCGACTATTTTTGACTTCTTTTTACAATTTTCGAGTTTTCGACTTTTTCCGACTTTTTTTCGACTTTTTTTGACTTTTTGACTTTTTTCGACTTTCAGACTTTTTTCGACTTTTATTAACAAAGTCGACTTTTCGTCTATTTTCGACTTTTTTGGAACAAAATAGTCGACTTCGACTTTTCGACTTTTTTCGACAAAAAGTCGATTGTTCGATTATTCGAAAGTCGATTTATAGAACCCTAATTGTCGCATATCTGACAATAAACATTGTGATAGACTAGTGGTACTGTTAGCATCTCTTTTCCCCTTGAATTGCAAAACATTAAGATGAGGGAAGGCCATCATGTTAACATGTCCTTGGTGGAGATCAAATAGCGACAGCTAAATTTTCATTCAATTCGAAATATTAAATCTAATACTGATATATTTTCTTTATGTGTGGTATAAATCATGGGCTCCAATGCGACTGATTCATATAATAAATATAATTTTAATTAAACAAATTATAGAAACAATTCTAAGTGAACTTAATTATATTATCACGTAGTTGTAATTTTATTTATTATTTTTTATTAAAAACTTAAGTAAAAGTGTTTCCCAATTTCAATTATTATTATTTCAATGTTGACACTAAATTGTATAAAACATTGTATTAGTCCGATTTGTATTATAGTAATCATACATTACTATAGCAGACGGTTTCGGATCTTCTATCTCATTCGATCTAAACGTTTCAATTGTCACACAATGTCTAACTCCAGTTGATAATTTATCAAAATATAATATCATAACAGTTTCATCATTTTTTGTCTCAATTCTTTGTATAAATTCATTCTCCACTAAATCTCTACTGAATTCTGCTTCGGTTTTAAAACCTGAAGGTAAATTTGCTTCCATAATCACCATATTTGTATTATTATTTATCGTTTCTAGAGCCTGATAGGTAAAACAAATGTGTAAATCCATTTCTTCGTCATTGTGAGTAGTAGAGTTAATGTTCATGATAAAATATTTGCGATGCATATCATTTTTAATATTGTACCGAGAGGAAAATTGTACCAACGAATAACCGCTGCCTTTGATTTCAAAATTGACGCGACGTACAGATTTTGGTAACTATAAGAAGGGTTAATGATTTATTTCATTTGTAAAAATTAACTATAATTGAATATATTTTACCTCATGTTGCTGTAAAACTAAAGCATTATATGGATTTAGTGAAAACTTATTGATTTGTTTTTCATTTCCCTCTTGATCTTGTGCTGAGTAGGAAATTTTTAAATCCCAATTGCTTTCATTGTTAAATTTCTGACTAAATCTCACTAAGGCCTCAAGACCCAGTACTGTATCATGGGTAGATTTAAAGCCACCTTGTTGATTACGTTGCTTAATCAACCACTTCACTATAGGCAAATGGTTACCGGGAGCATTTAAAAGTGTCATTAAAACATAAGCTGTGGTCTCGACATCATTCGTATTATCCGTCCACCATCTAAGACCATTTTCATCTTCTTTACTCATGCTTTGTATTCTTTCTATTACTTTTTCGGTACTTGGATGTTTGGCTTTACTTAATGCAGTTCCTATAATGGAGAGCGCATAAATATCATAGATGTCATCCAAATCGGAGGTAATATAATCAAGACCTTTTCGTATAACAGTTTGATAGTGGCGAGAATATCTCTGTAATAATTAATCAAACAAGTAAGAAATTATAGTCGGGCGAGGCCGACCATAGGGTATTACCCTACACCTTTTACAAATATATAATGTGATTTAGTTGCCATAATAAAGAATTTGAGTTGAATTGTACCTTGCCTCTGATATACATACTTAAGTCGTTTATTGTTGAATACAATTGTGAACATTTAAGTAAAATTTTGATAAGGGCTAGAGTCATATGAGGACCTATTATTATGGAATTCATGAGGGTCATCAAGTCTAGTATAGAATTTGGTTTTTGCAGCTTTTTGTCGAGATATGAGTATATTAAACATAATTATGAACTTAAAAGCCCTATTCGGCGGGTTTAGTTGTATGGGGGCTAGGTGAAATAATGGACCGATGTAAACCATTTTCAACAGGCTTCTTTTACGGTACCATAAAAGATCATGTCATTGAATTATCTCCAAAATTGCGACCTGTACTTTGATTGCAAGGTTTACACGGACGGACGAACATAGCTAAATCGACTCTGAACCGATAGGTTTACTATAAGGTATGTATAGGACCAACTTTATTGGGCGTTATAAACATCAGCACGAAACCCAATATACCCTCCCCTCTAAAGTGGTGTAGGGTATAAATAAGGGTTATCAGAAAGCTATTCAATACTTACTCTATCTTCCATAAACGTCAGCAACACAAACGCCGTGAAACCATAGTCATTTTGTAGTTCCTTATAGAATAAATAACCGGTATAGGGAAATTTACCATTGAACCATTGTTGATTTGCCAAATATTCCAAACCACTATCAATTATACGAGATTCAATTGCTACGTATTTCGAAGCTTTAATCAAGAAACGCACTACATAAGCCGTTAACCAGTTACTAGCTTCCTTATCAGATTTTTCACCAAAAACACTAAAACCACCATTTTTATGGCGAAACGATAGTTCTTGCTGATAACCGATTTCAATATAACTCTTGGCTTTATTCACGAGATTTTTCTCTTTTGAGTATTTTCCCTTGGCTTTAAGATAATCTAAAATTAATATATTAGGAGCAAAATTCACCATATTTTGTTCACCACAACCGGTGGGCATTTTAATCAATTCATTAAGATTCTCTAGAGAAGGAATCATAAAATCTCCACCCACAGAAAGTGTGATATACTCAGAATCTCTGACACTATCTAGTGGTATATCTAAAGATAGTGAAGATTTTTCCACTGCAGCGCTTAAATAAATAGCTTTATTTTGATATTGTGTAATACCTTCCGGTAAAACTTTTAGTTTTTGTACTAAACCATCATTATATATCGAATTGTTGGCCGCTATACGCAGTTCTATGTCTCCTACTTCTAAGGGTTTTATTAGAAATTTTACTGTTGTGCCACCATTTGAGAGAATGTTAATGGTTTTCACTTGTTGTTGTTGTGTAGAAGAGAATTTCGATAAAGGTTCCATAAATCGAAATTGTAAGTTATCGTTATATAGTATGACATCTGTGTCTAGAGATTGATTGTGATAATTGAAAATGGTAACAGGAATGACAACAGTTTCTTCTCTTTTCACTGAATAGGGCAGATTTAGGGTAATAAAAAATGGCAAAAAGGTAGTTATATCGGTGGGACCATCGACTATGCCAAAACCTGTTACATCATTATTGGAAAATGCTGTAATACGCCATGTTGTTATGGTCTGTGGTATATTGAGAGTTATTTGAGTTTCTGTACTATTACTGAAAAGAAAGACGAAAAGAATGTTGTAATAGAATAAAAATTTTCTTTATGTATTATATACATTATATAGTTTTCAAATATCCAAGTTTCTGGAAATTTTGTACGAAATATTAAAGGTCCAGTACCAGCACTAGCTACAAGGTTGGGATCTTAAATAAGAATTAAACATATTAAATTGAAAATTTTTTAATCATAATATAACATACAAACTATAGTAACTGGATAATGCGCATTTGTAAGAGTTATAAGTCCCGATATAATACCCGGTCTCACTATATAAGCATTGGGAATATACGAAACATCCGCATTTAAATCTTGTAATATTTGAGTTTTATATAAATCATATTTTTTATCCAATATATAAACACTAAGATCGACTGCCAATATACTGACATATGAATGGGGTTGTGCCTTTAGGTTTAAAGTAACCTCTTGACCAGGTTTTACTTTTTTAGGAGCTGTTATAGCAATCTTCCGTAAATGCATTAGAATCTTAAATAATGTCAATAATTAGGAATGTGATATTTTACCTGATTTTCCAATTCCGAAGGAAAATTTAAAGCCAATTCTTCATATCTTAGATGGCCATTTTGTATATAATGTATATATAAAAATGATTTCGGAACAATTTCAATTGATGGAGTTATCATAAGCGTATAGGTTTTTCTATTTGGTGAAAGTTTTATATGACCCATTTGGACTATGCTACCATGTCCAACTATGGTGTATACAAAATATGGTATATTAAAGGCTGAGCGCACCTCTACTTCAAGCGGTTTTCCGAGAACAGGTCTGAAATATATGAGAGTAATAGAAATATGACTTCGATAAAAACACAAATAAACATTAAACCTTTCTTTCAATGTTAATCTACAATAAATGCGTTTCTCGATATCAGCCAGACTTTCATCTGCTACAAAAATATTCGGCAATGTTTGTTGTGAATCCTTAAATTTCACCGTATAAGAAGCATCAGATTGTTGATCAAATTCAAATACTGCCACACCTTTTTCGTTTAAATACGTTTGATATTTTTTAACACCATGTTGCAATACAACGGGTGTACTTTGATCCCACACGGGTCCACTATTCCATTCTTCGATATAAGCTCTCAAACGAAATGGTTTATTATTACGAAATTCAATCTCATCATCCGGTATAAGTATTTTATAATTTTCTTTACGTATTGCAATAGTTTGTGTAAAACTTCGCCATAAACCGGTATGTTTTTCTTCAAGCTTAGCCCATAGGACTACATAATTAATTCCCGTTAGTTTGTTCGAATGTTCTAAGTCAAAATCTACGACGACTAAACCGTCTATATGTAAAAACTTTTCTTCAATCAAATCATTACTTCCCATCACAAGTAACTGAACGGTTAGATAACCTTCCACATATCTATCGAACGTATATTTACCATAGATTTCAGCTCTAACGTGAGGATCTAACGGTATAACATTTTCTGGAGTATCTATGAATATTTCGAATTTTGGTAAAGTATACTGTTGTATCTTAATTTTTTTGGACTTTTGATATGAAAATTTTCCACTTATTGTGGTTCTTATTTCCCAATCCCCCATCACTGGCTGCTGGCACAATTGAAATTTCCCGCTAAAGACTCCTTTAGTTAGAGTAATATCCTTGAATTGTTTAACACGATTTTTATCCATATCCTAAAAATTAAAGATTTACATTATATACATATATCAAAATGAAAAATTGAACTTACAAAAATCTCAATACGTATTGGTTCTCGTATATTTAATGGTCTTGTATGTTCATCCAATATAACAACACGAAATTGTACCAAATCCAAAGGTTTATATACCGACTTATCGGTTTGTACGTAAATTTTTGGACCCGCAGAACTATCAATTAATAATTCACTTTGATTTCTAAATGCACATGCATCCATACCTTCTGCCAACAATGTGTAGTTACCGCTCTCCAATTTGGGTGGGAAAAAAACTATATTCTTTGATTCAAACGGTTGTAACATAACTTTATCGCTAGCGTTAAAAGAACGACCCGCAATAGCAATGCTTATAGTGCAGGGCGTACTAGAATCGTGAAGTGTTACTGCTACAGTATATTTACGATTCGATTTCATTAAACCGGGAGCAATTATGCTATAATAACTGTACTTTTGACAAACTATAAATGTCATACATTGTAGCAGTATGAAATATTGATGAATCGTATTAAGTTTCATATTTAGATCTTTATGATTTTTTTCTCCGTATCATATACAACACAACTGGTTGTATTCACAGCGAATGTACAACTGATGCAAACTTGTTTGGTGATGATACTGGACGACGGATTACATTTAGGGCCACATAACTACAATCGTTAATAAGTTTGCACACATTTTGCTAACTGCAGTCATTTAGTATCTGTAATTTTGCACTTCGCTGTGGTTCTTCGACAGCAGCCTCAATCATATTCGAGAAGTTATATTGTTAATACATATTGAGTTTCATATTTAGATCTTTATGATTTTTTTTCTTCGTATCATATACAACACAACTGGTTGTATTCGCAGCGAATGTACAACTGATGCAAACTTGTTTGGTGATGATACTGGACGGCGGATTACATTTAGAACCACATAACTGCAATCGTTAATAAGTTTGCACACATTTGTAATTTTGCACTTAGCTGTGGTTCTTCGACAGCAGTCTCAATCATAATTGAGAAGTTATATTGTTAATAATCTACAAATACTCATGTTAAAGGCATTGAAGGTTTAATGTTTTGTTGGTACAAGTTTTAAAAAAATAAGTGTGTTCGCATAATTTCCATTTCTAAATGGGATCGACACAGAGTTGCCACAAGACTTTTCCGGGTTGGTCAGTTGGTTGAGGTTGCTTCGAAATTCACGTTGTAACTGTGGTTTTAACAGAAATTCACGGAAAGATAATGTTGGTTCAACGACTGATATATGTGGGGGTATGCATTGTGATTGATGCTGCCTGCTATTCTGCAACGATAAAATGTAACATATATCTATAATATAGAAGAGTTTTTAATAATAGAAGAGTATTTAATATAGATTCTATATAATTAAAAGCCATGGCGATTTTTTTGTGACCCGTTTTACTCCTACAGTATACATTCGATATTAGCAAAAAATATATAAAATTTTAAAGGATTTTATTCTCAGATGTTCACAATATATATGTTTATATTAATAACACCGGCTTAGAAGTGGTAAGCGAAGCTCTCTTTGTGTACGCTAGTTTTTTATCAATAAATCGTTAAAACATTTTTAAATAACGCAAAGGGTGATTCAAATATTAGTTTTAGATTTTAATTAAAAATTTCCTTGCTTTAGTCAGACAACAAACAACATTTTAACGACGATGTGAAAACTCTAAGAGCAAGTTTTTGAGTTGGCAATCAAATGCCAATTAATTATCAGATTGATTAATCTAAACATAAATTGATTCTAAAGTTAATCCCCTTTGATGGTTTGGATTAGAAGATTAAACTTCGCAGTGTTGTCATACAAAACAACAAAAAAACGTCACAGTTTGTTATCAAAACAATGTATAATATGAATAATTATGAAGACTTAAATTTAAAACAAAAAAAAAAAAAAAAAAACAAGTAGGAAAGTATAGTCGGGCATGGCCGACCATATAATACCCTACACCATGAGTATATTTTTAAAATTTTTACTTTTAAATAAAATTTTTATTTTTTGTAAAGAAACTTTTATGTTGCATATTACCATAATTCCAAAATATTTAAGCCATTTATTGATAAAAAAACTAAAATTTCTAAATGAGGCAGTATATAGGTCAAATATGGGCCGATCCTCGGTAAATTTGGGAAAAGGATATATTTCTAAATATCAGTTAGTTTTGATGAGTTTCATTGCGATACAAATGGTTACTAGTCAATTTTAGACGTTTAAGTCATTTTTTGAAGGGGGGTTTGTATGGGGGCTAGGGTCAAATATAGGCCGATCCTTACGAAAATCTGCAGTATCATTTATACTTATATAAAACTTATTTGTGCCAATTTTTAGAGAGATAGCAGAATATTTGACGTAATTATAGCACAAAAAGTTCAAATCGGGAGGTACGGTTGTATGGGGGCTAGGTGAAATAATGGACCGATATCAGCCATTTTCAATAGGCTTCGTCCTTGTGCCAAAAAACATGCTTGGTCCAAATTTCATCAAATTATCTTGAAAATTGCGGCCTGTAGCTTGAGCACAAGGTTTACATGGACAGCCAGCCAGCCAGCCGGACAGACGGACGGACGGACATGTCTTAATCGACTCAAAAAATGATTTTGAATCGATCGGTATACTTTAAGTATATTTAAGGTATTGGACCAATATTTTTGTATGTTACAAACATCAGCACAAACGTATAATACCCTCCCCACTATAGTGGTGTAGGGTATAAAAAAGAATATATTGTGAGATCCCTATAATTTATAGTAATTGATAAATCAAATATTTTTATGTTTATTTTAGTAAAAATACTATTATTTCTTTTTGCATTTCTTGTTCAAGTTTAAACCACATTTATTGGGCGCTTAAACATACAAATACTAACCGTAGTGTGTGTGAGTTAAGATACTAAACTTACATTGAAAAACTGGTTTCAAAAGAAAGAAAAAAAAATACAACAAACGATAAACAGAATGAGAAAACAATAAAAATAAACTTGAACTTGGAATTTAAAGAAGTATCCCAGGAAAAACTTTACTTACTTTACAATGTGGTAGTACTTACTTTTGGGGTGAATACAAGTGTGCTAACACGTCTTTCCCGGGCTTAAACCTGGCTCCACAATTATTATACCCACTATCAAAAAAGATGGGGGTATATTGATTTTGCCATTCCTTTTGTAACACATCGAAATATTAATCAAAGACCCACAAAAGTATATATATTCTGGGTCCTTATTAAATTCTAAGACATGTCTGTCCATCCGTCTAAGCCATGACTGTCCATCCGTCTGTCTGTTGAAATCACGCTAGAGTCCGAATGGAAACGGCTAGATGGTTGAAATTTTACACAAATATTCCTTAAATGTAAGAATGGTATTGAAAATGGGCAATATCGGTTCAAGTTACCGTATAGCCCCCATACAAGTGGCCTATCGAAAAACAGTTTAAACAGGCGATTATAACAATAAAATTAGACAGAAATAATTCTTTCTACCAAATTTTATGATCATTGATCCATAATTGACCCTTACCCTCATATATGGTCCCCTAGAAAAATGGTTGAGTTAAAAATACTTGTATAGTGCTGAAATTCAATATACATAAGTAAGTATATACCGAATTTTATGAGGATCGGTCCATAGTTAACCCAAGCATTCCACTTACTGCATACGGTTTAGTGATGAGTTCATAAGATTCGGCATAGTCGAAAATAACACTGTTTCTTGTTTTTTGTATTAATTAGTCTTTCTGCTTACTTAGTGCTTCATTAACATTTATTAGTACTTTTTTTGCTAGTTTAAAAAAAATATTCATATCAACTATGATTCCAAACACAAGCACTGCATAGATGCTTTAGATAATTGGAGTGATTCTCTGCACGCAGAGGAAAAAATATAGTTGTGGTAAACATAATCTAAGAGAAACATATTATGTTTGGAATTATGGTTAAATTTAAAACATATTATTATCATTATTAGTATAATAACCTATCATATTATTATTAAATATAGTCCGAATATTTCATCATATTATGACTAAATATAGTCCCAATATTTCATCATAATATAGTGATAATGTGATGTTGTAGTATCATATTGTAGTTTCAAGCAACCACATTATGGTTTCATGTAATCATATAATGGCCTCAAGTAATCATATTATTGTTACATGTAACCATAGTATGGTTACATATTAAACATAATATGGTTAATCTTATGTGCTTGGCGTAAAATGTAATTATTTGTTAATTTTCTTTTAAACAAATACAAAACTTCCAAGCACTGATATTCCCATAAAAAATATATATCGACACTTTCAAGCCAATATAAATACAATATAATTTTTTTTAATTATTAATTTTTTATTTACCCTATTATATTTTTAGATAGTATTTATTTTTCACAATTATTTAAACACTGCATTTGATTAACAATTTATTTACTCCGATCTAGTACGGATAAACCATACAACTGATATAAAAATGGCGATACCAAAATATTTTTAATAGCAAATGTATTTTACTTATATCTTAAACATTATATGCATAAGCGTGTAAAATCCTACTATTTAATGATTATTTGATAGTTTAAATGATTCTGAAGAATATAATATGTTTACATAATTATCATTATTTATTTGTTGTAAAAATAATAAGGGCGTATAAACCATTTGAGAAATTTTACAGGAGACGATAAAAACATCATAAAAATTTAAAATCGGCATTTTTTCCTACTTTTTTTACATATATGCGTAAATATATCTCACATCTATCCCTGTGCTAAAACTCAGTAAAAAATTCGAGTCACAACTTGCCAAAATTAATACTTGAAATTTTGCTAAAATGGAATAACATTAATGAAACAATTTTTTACAGAAAAATACATTAAATTGCTAATATTTTTTACCCAAAAAAATTAATAGTATTTAAAAATCGTGCTTTTAAAAATATCTATTTTAGCGAAAAATTTATATTTTTCAATTTATTTTTTTTATGAATAGATGTAAAAAGGTTAGTTTAATATAATTATGCGAAAAAACGCGATTTTGAAAAGGTGGTCTTTACGTCCTTATTCGCATCCATGCTTCAAATGTTTTCAGTAACTAAAATATTGATGAAGTTCAATGAAAATAACAATTGTTTGGTTATGACAACAAATTATTGTTACAAAAAACATAGAATAGTTTTCCTAACCATGCCGAACCATGCTTTTTCTCTGCGTGTAGATAATTGGCTATAAATCCCATTCAAACATTATCTAGATTAGTCATTTACAAAATGTGAATTTTTTTTGCTGGGGTATTCTTTTTATATTATAAAATTCTTATTGATAAACTTAAAACAAAAAGAACGAGTAGTCAGATATGACAAATCACCATCAGTTATGAATACATTTTTGTGCAATATTATATTTCAACTTCGAACCGCCATTTAAAAAAAAAACTTACAAATTATTAGGATTTGATACGACATTGTTTAAACTTCAATTAAGAGATTTATTAAATAATAATGGTTTATTTATAAACATTCTATATACTATAAAATTCGATATTTGAACGACTCAAATTATAATAATCATACATTATAATGGCAGCCGGTTTTGGCATTAAAATTTCATTTATTTTATATGCTGGAATTTCAAGGCAATGTGTAACGTTTCCCTCCAATTTCTCCAAATATAAAATAACTGTTGAGTCGGAATTTTTCATTTCAATTAACTGCACAATATTGTTGTTCTTTAAAGTCGCACTATTTTCTGCCTCAGATCGAAAACCCGAAGGTAAATTTGCTTCCATTATCACCATATTGCTGATATCGTTAAGTGGTTCGGTATTCGTTTGATAAGTAAAACAAATCTCTAAATTTAATTCATCAACATTTTTAAATACTGGCTTTGGTTGTATATCAAAATGGCGATATTCCTGAGCTTTAGCGATTGTATTGTATTGATGGTTGAGTTGCAACAAAATGGCGCCTTTGCCCTCGATTTCGAATGAAATAAGGCGTGTGTTTGTTGGTAGCTGGAAATGGGGAAATGTTATTGTTAATTTTTGAAAAAATTTTTTCATACCTCATGCTTTTGAAAGTCCAAAATATTATTTGAATCCACATAGAATTTATCTGCAGCCACTTCAAAGCCATTTTTATCTTTGGCGCTGTAGGTAATTAGTAAATTTATATTTTCATGATTTTTGTAAGTTTCGGAAAATTTCACCAAAGCCTCCATGCCCGCTACGGTATCGTATGAAGAGGTAAAACCTCCATTAGCATTTCGTTGTTGTATTAGCCATTTTAAGATAGAAGTGTGATCTCCCGCGGTTTCTAGTAGAGTTAATGCAGCATATGCTGTAATTTCAATATCATTAGCTAAATTTTGATCATTTTCCGACCACCACTTGAGTTCATTATTTTCTTTGGCTAGTGGTTTTAGTTGATTTATAAGAATATTAGCATTATGATTATTAGTACGTTTTAAAACAATCGCCATTAAGGACAGGACATACAAATCGTTGGTGTTATTTAAATTTGTATTTAAGAATTCTATTCCTTTTTGTATGGTCTCTTCATATTGCATGGCATATTTCTAAAAATAAAAAAGATTAAGTAAACTAACAAAACAATATATTTTCTTAACAAAAATGTCTTACTTCACTCTCTAGAAAGGCTAAAAGTATAAAGGCTGTAATACCATATTCATTTTGATGTTTTGTATTTAGTAAATAACCCGTGTAAGGAAATTCTCCATTTGATTTCTGTTCACCGGCTAAATATTCCAAAGCAGTTTTAATTACTTTCTCCTCGATTGATAGAAATTGTGAAGCTTTTATAAAGTAACGCACCACATAGGCGGTAAGCCAAGTACTTGGCTCCTCATCGGTTGACACACCAAAAACGCTGTAGCCACCATTATCATGACGAAATGACAACTGCTGTTGATAGCTTACCTCAAGAGATGAA
>NC_060950.1:25127566-25140066 GCF_022045245.1 Lucilia cuprina | reverse complement strand
TAAAGTCGTTTTCTGAAAGGGACCTTATAGGTGGGATAGGGTCAATTATAGACTAATCCTTATAAAATTCTAAAAAGAGATTTAAGTTTCCGTAAAACATATTTGTGCCGAATTTCACTGCTATCGTTGCTTCTCTTAACCAGTTATGGGCGATAAAGTAATTTTCCGAAGGGGACTTTATATGGGGGTTAGGGTCAATTATGGACCGATCCTTATATAATTCTACGGAGAGATTTATGTCCTCATAAAGCATGTTTGTGCCAAATAAAACCTCTCTTGATGCTTCTGTTAGGCAGTTATGGGCGATAAGTCATTTTCTGAAGGGGACTTTGTATGGGGGGTTGGGTCAATTGTGGACCGATCCTTATAGAATTCTACGAAGAGATTTATGTTCCCGTAGAACATGTTTGTGCTGTATTTCACTGCTATTGATGCTTCTCTTAGCCAGTTATGGGCGATAAAGTCATTTTCTGAACGGGACTTTATATGGGGGGTAGGGTCAATTATGGACCGATCCTTATAAAATTCTACGAAGAGATTTATGTCACCATAGAACATGTTTGTTCCGAATTACACCGCTATTGATGCTTCTGTTAGTCAGTTGTGAGCGATAAAGTCATTTTCTGAATGAGACTTTATATGGGGGGTAGGGTCAATTATTGACCGATCCTTATAAAATTCTACGAAGAGATATATGTCCTCATAAAACATGTTTGTGCCGAATTATACCGCTATTGATGCTTCTGTTAGTCAATTATGGGCGATAAAGTCATTTTCTGAAGGGGACTTTATATGGGGGGTAGGGCCAATTATAAACCGATCCTTATAAAATTCTACGAAGAAATTTATGTTCCCGTAGAACATGTTTGTGCCGAATTTCATTGCTATTGATGCTTTTCTTATCCAGTTATGGGCGATAAATTCATTTTCTGAAGGGGACTTTATATGGGGGTTAGGGTCAATTATGGACCGATCCTTATAAAATTCTACGAAGAGATTTATGTCACCATAAAACATGTTTGTGTCGAATTACACCGCTATTGCTGCTTCTGTTAGTTAGTTGTGAGCGATAAAGTCATTTTCTGAAGGGTACTTTATATGGGGGGTAGGGTCAATTATTGACCGATCCTTATAAAATTCTACGAAAAGATTTATGTCCCCATAAAACATGTTTGTGCCAAATTATACCGCTATTGATGCTTTTGTTAGTAAGTTATGGGCGATAATGTCATTTTCTAAGGGGGGCCTTATATGGGGGCTAGGCGAAATCGTGGACCGATATTGCCCATTTTCAATACCAAACGAACTGAGTCAACTATAAGTAACTGTGCAAAATTTCAGCTCGCTAGCTACTTCTGTTTGGACTCTATCGTGTTTTCAACAGACAGACAGACAGACAGACGGACAGACGGACGGACATGGCTAGATCGTCTTAGAATCTAATAAGGACCCAGAATATATATACTTTTATGGGTCTTAGACGAATATTTCAATGTGTTACAAACGGAATGACAAAAACAATATACCCCCCATCTTTTTTGATGGTGGGTATAATAACTAAATAACTAAATAACTAAATAACTAACTAACTAACAAACTAACTAACTAACTAACTAACTAACTAACTAACTAACTAACTAACTAACTAACTAAATAACTAACTTACTAACTAACAAAATAACTAACTAACTAAATAACTAACTAACTAACTAACTAACTAACTAACTAACTAACTAACTAACTAACTAACTAACTAACTAACTAACTAACTAACTAACTAACTAACTAACTAACTAACTAACTAACTAACTAACTAACTAACTAACTAACTAACTAACTAACTAACTAACTAACTAACTAACTAACTAACTAAACAACTAACTAACTAACTAACTAACTAACTAACTAACTAACTACTAACTAACTAACTAACTAACTACTAACTAACTACTAACTAAACTAACTAACTAACTAAACTAACTAACTAACTAACTAACTATCTAACTAAAACTAACTAACTAACTAACTAAACTAACTAACTAACTAACTAACTAACTAACTAACTAACTAACTAACTAACTACTAACTAACTAACTAACTAACTAACTACTAACTAACTAACTAACTAACTAACTAACCTACTAACTAACTAACTAACTAACTAACTAACTAACTATCTAACTAACTAACTAACTAACTAACTAACTAACTAACTAACTAACTAACTAACTAACTAACTAACTAACTAACTAACTATCTATCTATCTATCTATCTATCTATCTATCTATCTATCTATCTATCTATCTATCTATCTATCTATCTATCTATCTACCTACCTACCTACCTACCTATCTATCTATCTATCTATCTATCTATCTATCTATCTATCTATCTATCTATCTATCTATCTATCATCTATCTATCTATCTATCTATCTATCTATCTATCTATCATCTATCTATCTATCTATCTATCTATCTATCTATCTATCTATCTATCTATCTATCTATCTATCTATCTATCTATCTATCTATCTATCTATCTATCTATCTATCTATCTATCTATCTATCTATCTATCTATCTATCTATCTATCTATCTATCTATCTATCTATCTATCTATATCTATCTATCTATCTATCTATCTATCTATCTATCTATCTATCTATCTATCTATCTATCTATCTATCTATCTATCTATCTATCTATCTATCTATCTATCTATCTATCTACTATCTATCTATCTATCTATCTATCTATCTATCTATCTATCTATCTATCTATCTATCTATCTATCTATCTATCTATCTATCTATCTATCTATCTATCTATCTATCTATCTATCTATCTATCTATCTATCTATCTATCTATCTATCTATCTATCTATCTATCTATCTATCTATCTATCTATCTATCTATCTATCTATCTATCTATCTATCTATCTATCTATCTATCTTATCTATCTATCTATCTATCTATCTATCTATCTATCATTCTATCTATCTATCTATCTATCTATCTATCTATCTATCTATCTATCTATCTATCTATCTATCTATCTATCTATCTATCTATCTATCTATCTATCTATCTATCTATCTATCTATCTATCTATCTATCTATCTATCTATCTATCTATCTATCTATCTATCTATCTATCTATCTATCTATCTATCTATCTATCTATCTATCTATCTATCTATCTATCTATCTATCTATCTATCTATCTATCTATCTATCTATCTATCTATCTATCTATCTATCTATCTATCTATCTATCTATCTATCTATCTATCTATCTATCTATCTATCTATCTATCTATCTATCTATCTATCTATCTATCTATCTATCTATCTATCTATCTATCTATCTATCTATCTATCTATCTATCTATCTATCTATCTATCTATCTATCTATCTATCTATCTATCTATCTATCTATCTATCTATCTATCTATCTATCTATCTATCTATCTATCTATCTATCTATCTATCTATCTATCTATCTATCTATCTATCTATCTATCTATCTATCTATCTATCTATCTATCTATCTATCTATCTATCTATCTATCTATCTATCTATCTATCTATCTATCTATCTATCTATCTATCTATCTATCTATCTATCTATCTATCTATCTATCTATCTATCTATCTATCTATCTATCTATCTATCTATCTATCTATCTATCTATCTATCTATCTATCTATCTATCTATCTATCTATCTATCTATCTATCTATCTATCTATCTATCTATCTATCTATCTATCTATCTATCTATCTATCTATCTATCTATCTATCTATCTATCTATCTATCTATCTATCTATCTATCTATCTATCTATCTATCTATCTATCTATCTATCTATCTATCTATCTATCTATCTATCTATCTATCTATCTATCTATCTATCTATCTATCTATCTATCTATCTATCTATCTATCTATCTATCTATCTATCTATCTATCTATCTATCTATCTATCTATCTATCTATCTATCTATCTATCTATCTATCTATCTATCTATCTATCTATCTATCTATCTATCTATCTATCTATCTATCTATCTATCTATCTATCTATCTATCTATCTATCTATCTATCTATCTATCTATCTATCTATCTATCTATCTATCTATCTATCTATC
This sequence comes from Lucilia cuprina, assembly GCF_022045245.1. Lineage (NCBI taxonomy): Eukaryota > Metazoa > Arthropoda > Insecta > Diptera > Calliphoridae > Lucilia > Lucilia cuprina. The sequence goes on along the minus strand of NC_060950.1, from coordinate 25,135,908 downwards.
TATCTATCTATCTATCTATCTATCTATCTATCTATCTATCTATCTATCTATCTATCTATCTATCTATCTATCTATCTATCTATCTATCTATCTATCTATCTATCTATCTATCTATCTATCTATCTATCTATCTATCTATCTATCTATCTATCTATCTATCTATCTATCTATCTATCTATCTATCTATCTATCTATCTATCTATCTATCTATCTATCTATCTATCTATCTATCTATCTATCTATCTATCTATCTATCTATCTATGGGCTTTCTTGTTATTTTTTTAATGATTAATATCAGACCTAAAAATACAATTGATTTTCTTCTTTCATGAACTTACGAATATCTCTACATGTACAGGTTCGTCAACATCCAACGGTCTCGTATGTTCATCCAAGACGACTATACGAAAATTAACCACATCTTGTGGTTTATAGGTACCCTTATCAGTTTGTATGAAAATTTTTGGACCATAACTTATATCAGCATGTAAACGACTTGAATTTTTAAAACTGCAATCAGATAGGCCCTCAGCGTTTAAGGTATAATCTCCGTTTGAGATTTTTTTAGGTATAAAATGTAACAATTTAGATTCCAATGGTTCCAATTTTACATCTTTAGACTCATTCAAACCAGGTCCATCAACACCCACACGTATTGTACAGGGCCCACTTGCCTCGTGAAGCGTTACAACAACCGAATATTTGTGATTTGATTTAATAAGACCTGGAGCATTTATGGAATAATAACTGTTAAGAAATATTTTGTTATATGTTTTATTCGATATTTTAAATAAATATTAAGTACTTTTCTGAAGATACCGCTAATACCATATACAGCAAAAGTAGATACAGATTGATTAAATAAAGTTGCATTTTATTATTTCGTTTAATTTTTAATTGTAGTTAGTCGTTTCATAACTGTTTACTTTCATTGAGAATAAATAACTAAATAAAATTGTCGAATATTAAACAAATATTATTCTAATTGTACAGTGTTATTAATTAAAAAAAATACCAGTTAAATGCTTAGTTTACAAACATAATCTTGCTTTTATTGGGTAAAATTTCTATATACAAATTAAAAAAATTACTTCTATATATATAATAATGGAACCGGTTAAGAAAAGAAACACAAAAGAAATGTTTGGCTATATCGAATTTTAAATGTATATTGATAACTTTTTAATTAAAAAAATATAACTTGTCAATAAATAACATTTGCGAAAAATGCTAACTTTCTATTCAATTCTGTATGGGACTCTACCGAGTTTTGAAAAGTCGAACGGTTTAAGAATCTGATAAGGAGACAATATATGACAAAAATTTTGATGTCTTTGGTTTTCGCTTTTCGGATGTGGATATCTTGTGATAGCTATGTTCAATTTTGAACCGATTCTGGTTTAGTTCATTTTAGAAATTCCGAAATTTTGAACATGATTCTAATATTTTTCAACCATATTTACAAATGACAAATGAAAAAAATGATTTAATAAAAATTGCTGCTACAGTTTCTGAAAATAAACTAATCATGTATGAGAAAACTAATACTTTTAGGAATATTTACGAAATTTTGTTTAAATCTCAGTTATTTATGGACCGATTGTACTGATTTCATAAATGGGCAACTTCTCGTTATGAAAAAAGACGTTATCAAATTATACACTCCTGATACCAAAGTGTTTATAATATTTCAATAATATTCCTTTGTCATATAGTTGCCTAATCAACTACAAATGTATAGAAAATACACGACGTTATTAAATCAACAAAACTTACTTTAGTGACAACGACTTGTTGTCAAACGTTGCGTTGTCGAAATGACATCGATTCAATGTCGAAATCATAACTAATTGAAGTGACAACAATGCGTTGTTGCAATGACAACGACACACTGCTGAAAGGACAACAATAAATTGCTGAAATTATATAAAGTGTAAACGAAATAACAACAATGCGTTGTTGCAATGACAATGACACACTGCTGAAAGGACAACAATAAATTGCTGAAATTATATAAAGTGTAATCGAAATAACAACAATGCGTTGTTCAATGACAACAATGCGTTACATTACAACTATGGTTATCAAAATGATAACAAAGTGTTATTTAAATTGTATAAAACCCAGTTGTCTAAATGTAAACAAACATGGTAAGCACACTTTTGATAATGGATGGTATCAATTTCGGTATTTTTATACCCGGTTTTCCCCCTGTATATATATTAATATATTTCTATATTATAGTCCCAGCAGTTCGACAAAGAGTCAATGCATACGAAAAAGACAGTAATTTCCATTAATAGTTAACCACCTGGATGATCGTAATTCTTATGTTTTGGGTCATTCGTCACGAATAAACCCTTTGTAATCGAGAATGAAGTCAGTCGTCACTTTAGTGTCCTCTTTGTAAGCGGGAGCGAAGACAGTCTTCTCTTTACTGTTCTCAAGTAACCTAGATATTATACTCTTAAAAGTTTTTTTTTTTGTACATCCGAAAATAGTTGTATTACCCATCTTTTGGAGAAATGATTATTACTTTCTACTAATATGCCACCACCTGGTTGTTTCAAATTTATATCTTTCGGGTCAATCGTCACATTATTGTCCCATAGTATTCTAGAGTAGACACTTGGAATTTTTTAATTTTTAGTTCCATTAATATCTTACCACCTGGCTGACTCCAATTCGTATGTTTTAGGTCATTCGTCACGAATTAACTCTTTGTAAACGAGAATGAAGACAGTCGTCACTTTAGTGTTCCCTTTGTAAGCGAGAGCGGAGGCAATCGTCTCTTTACTGTCTCTTTGTAGGGTGTAGAGTAACGATAGACTTTCTTGTAGGACAAGCACTTGTTAATATGGTTGGTCACCTGGGAATCGAGATTTTGGGCAAAACGTTCTACAACATTCCTATCCGAGTTTAGAAACAGGAATTTTCAATTTTGTTGGTTTTTATACTAACTAAGAAAGCATATGCCGATATGACCAACCGATCAGAAAATTATATCTACAAAAAAATACCATATTTTTAAACATTTATTTAAAAACTATAAAATTCTATATTTGAACGACTCAAGTTGTAATAATCGTACATTTTAATGGCAGCCGGCTTTAACATTAAAACCTCATTTGTTTTATCGGCTGGTAACTCTAAACAATGATTACTATTCGCCTCCAACTTATCCAAATATAAAATTATCGTAGATTCTGAATTTTTATATTCAATTTTCTTTAGAAGTTTGTTTTGGTCCAAAAGCGTATTGTCTTTTGCAAATCTGAAGCCAGAGGGTAAATTTGCTTCCATTATAATCATATTTGTGATATCGCCAAGTGATAGAAAATCCATTTGATAAGTGAAACATACTTCCAAAATGATTTCTTTGGCATTTTTAATCATAATTTTGGGTTGAATATTGAAAAGATGAACTCCCTCCACATTTGCAATGTTATACTGATGACTGAGTTGTACTAAAGAGGCACCATTTCCCTTCATTTCGAAAGTAATGTGTCTTGTGGTTTTTGGTAACTGAAATTAATAAGATTTTTTTAAGATATTTTTAATATATAAATAAAAATTCTTTTCTCAAACCTCATGTTTTTGCATATCTAGAAAATTGTTTGGGTTCACAGAGAATTCATCGCTTGCCACTTTATTGCCTTGCCCATCTTTGGCCATGTAGGAAATTTTTAAATTTGCATTTTTAATATTTTTATAAATTTCCGAAAATTTTACCAAAGCTTCCATTCCCACTACCGTATCAGAGGATGACTTAAAACCACCCTTTACATTACGCTGTTCAATTAGCCATTTTAAGATTGAAGTGTGATCGCCAGGTGTATCAAGCAGAGCCATTGCGGAGTATGATGTAACTTCTATATCATTCGCTACATTTTGATCATTTTCTGACCACCATTTCAAACCATTCTTATCTATAACTTGGGACTTTAACTGATTTATCAGAGTATTGGCATTCATATGTTTAGCTCGCTTCATTGCAGTTGCTGTCAATGATAATGCGTAGATATCTTTGATATTTGCTAAATTTGAATTTAGAAATTCTATTCCATTTTGTATGAATCTTTGATATTTATTGGCGTATTTCTGAAAGGAAAAATTAATAAAAAGTATATATAAACACTGATTTCTTTTTCCATTCATACTTACTTCATTTTCTAAAAATGCCAACAATATGAAAGCTGTCTGTCCATATGTATTTTTATGATTTGGATTTATTAAATAACCTGTTAAAGTAAATTCCCCATTTTTCTTTTGCTGACGAGCCAAATATACCAGAGCAGATTCAATTATAAACTCCTCTATATCTACAAAAAGTGAAGCTTTTATAAAGTAACGCACCACGTAGGCAGTTAGCCAAGTGCTGGGCTCATCATCGATTCCCATGCCAAAAACACTATAACCACCATTTTCATGACGAAATGATAGTTGTTGTTGGTAGCTAACTTCGATAGCAGAACGTAAACTTTCTACCAAACTCTTCTCTTGAGACATATTTTCATTTGCTTTAAGATATTGCAATATTAATACACTGGGAGCAAAATTCACCATATTTTGTTCACCACAACCAGTGGGCATTTGTATTAGATCATCAAAATTCTCCACTGTTGGTACTAAATAATGACCACCTACCGAAAAGGTTATATAGTCAGAATCGGTTACACTATCATCGGGTTCTTCAATGCTAAATGTTGAGGTTATATTTTCGCCTAGGGGAATACTTATGTAAAGAGACTGACTTTCTTGTTTAGGTACACCTTCTGGTTCAACTTTAAGTTTCTGCAAAACAGCATCACTATACGAAGAGCTAGAGGCAGTGATATTCAAATTTATATCACCTACTTTAAGGGGATATATAAGAAATTTCACTGTTTGGGCTTTTTCCGATGTTATACTAATCTGTTTTATTTGTTGCTGCACATAATTTGAATGTATTACACCCTCTGTTTTAGAATCCATAAAATAGAATTCTTGATTGTTATTATGTAGTACTACTTCAGTTTCTAGGGTCTGATTAGAATAATTGAATATTGTTATGGGTATTGTGACAATTTCACCGCGTTTAACTGAGTATGGCAGATTTGTTGATATAAAAAATTGTTGTATTGTAATGATATCGGTAGGACTATTTACTATATCGAATCCTGTCTCATTATTATTTGAAAATGCAGTTATACGCCAAGTAGTTATAGCATCGGGTATTGGTAGTGTTAATTTGGTTTCAGTTTCATTTCTGAAAGAAGTTTAAATATGATTTCTCTACTTTTATTGTAATATTAGAATATTCATCATATAAAATTTCTAACTATCGCCGATTTCGATCTAAAGTGCACCCATTATTGTCTAATTGTTCACATGAATGTCAAAGTTAGAGTTAGATAGGTAGATAGATAGATAGATAGATAGATAGATAGATAGATAGATAGATAGATAGATAGATAGATAGATAGATAGATAGATAGATTGATTGATAGATAGATAGATAGATAGATAGATAGATAGATAGATAGATAGATAGATAGATAGATAGATAGGTAGATTAAAAATAAGATATACGTACATGCATATCCTTCTTTCAAATTTCAGTATTTTTAACTTACATTTCAAAGTTATCAAATATCCAAGTTTCCAAAAAATTTTTACGAACATGGTATAATGGTGGTTCAATTGGCTCTCGAGCAGCTATAATTTTGTATATATTTAATCCATTCTTTCGTCATCTATAATAGATTTACTTACGAAAATTGTTTGCAAATATATAATTGGCATTAGTTAACGTTAAAAGACCCGATTGTATGCCAGGATATATAGTTGCAGCTATACTTGTATACGAAACTTCTTCATACATATCTTGTAATATATCATTCTTATTCAAATCGTAGCTATTATCCATTAAATATACACCCAAATCTACGGCCAATATACAAACATATGACTTGGGCTGAGCACTGACAGTTATGGTGACATCTTCACCAGGTCTCACTTGTTTGGGCGCTGAAAGTGAGATCTGTAAATAATTTCTATAAAATTAAATACATTTATTTTATTAAATTTTATATTTCACCTGATTTCCAAATTCTATGGGAAAATCTAAACGCATTTCCTCATAACGTAAATTTCCTTTGTGTACATAATACACATAAATAAAGGACCTAGGTATCATTTCAATTGTAGGTGTTATGGTTATTATGTGCGATTTTTGATTTGGCGGTACTTTGATATATTCTGCACGTATGAGACTGGCATGACCCATTATCGTGTACATTAAATAAGGAATATGGAGAATAGAACTAACCTCAATAAGTACCGGTTTTTGAAGATGTAATCTGAAAGCAGACAAAACTAATTAATAATAGACATTTAGAATTTGTATAAACATTAAACCCAAATATATATTATACTTACTTTTTATCTACTAATCTCAGACGGCAATAGTATTCCCGATTATTTAACATTAAGTTATCATTTGTGTAAATATTCGCCAGCATTCCTAAGGAATCTTTATATTGAAATTTATAACTTGAATTTGCATCATGTTCGAATTCGAATGTTGCTAAACCCATATTGTCCAAAAAGGCTTCATACACTTTGCTGCCATGTTCCATGGTGACTGCTGTTTTATGATCCAATACGGGAGCACCAGTCCAATGTTTTACCTTTAATTTCAGTAGATATGGTTTATTATTTTCAAATTCTATTTCATCTTCCAAAATTTCTAAATTATAACGTTGCTTGTGAAAGTTTATAATTTTTTCTTCTTCTACAGTTTTACCCGTGTGTTTTTCGGTTATTTTGGCTTTTACACTTAATTCATGTATATCATTTAAATTGCTTAAGTTTTTAAGATTAAACTCGACAAATGCAATAGTTTCGATGTCAACTTGTTTCGTTTGTATTAGCTCGTATGTATACTGATTCCATAGTTCAACCGTTGCATTACCTTCCACATACTTATCAAATGTATACTTCCCATAGACAACAACCTTTATATAACCATCCGATAATATAACTTCTGTAGGTGTTTTTAAATAAACACTAAATTTCGGTAGAATATAGTTGAATACCTTAATGGTTTTTGACTTGGAGTATTCATATTTTCCACCTAAATTTACATAAATTTTCCAAATTCCTAAAACAGGATATTTGGACAATAGAAATTGATCTGTGAACACTCCATTTCTGAGAGAGATATCACTAAAGAGTTTTACACGATTATTGTCATTATCCTGAAATGATGTATAATAATATATTTACTGGTATTTGTTAATAAATTAAATATGTAATTAATTATTTTTTCTTAAAATCTAAATCAGTTAAAAATACCTGTTTAATATTATATACTCACCAATATCTCCACTGTAACAGGTTCTGTTATATTTAATGGTCTCATATGTTCATCCAATATAACAACACGCAATTTAACTACATCTTGTGGTTTATAGACAGTCTTATCGGTTTGAATGTATATCTTTGGACCATAATCTGATTGCACGTGTACAATGCTCTGATTTTTAAAAATCAAACCCGTCAAACCTTCGGTACTTAATTTGTAAACAGCTTTGCTTAATTTTTGGGGTAAAAAATCTATTACTTTTGATTCAAATGGTTGTAGACTGACATCTTTGAACTCATTAAAATTGGGTCCCTCAAGGCCAACACGTATCGAACAGGTTTCACTGGCCTCATGAAGACTAACAACAACTGAATATTTACGATTTGATTTTATAACACCCGGAGCATTTATGGAATAGTAACTGATGGATGAATAAAGAATAGGATTTATTTCAAATATTACAATGTTGTTAATTTTAAAAATACCTTACTTTTCAGAAAATACTAATAACACCATACTCAGCTGTATCAAAACATACAGAGTACACCAATAACAATTCATTCTGTAGAATTTTTTAATTTTTATTTAGCCGTATCTAAGAACTGCTTAATCTCATTTAGAATTAATTACTGAAATTAAAAAAAATCTTCAAGAACAAAAGTAATTTTTTCAGGTATTGCGTCTAAAATTACCACTTGTATATTGTTTTTGTTATTTCACTTGAAACATGTTTTTATATAGGTTTATTTATTAAATTTAATTTCGCTAAATAATTTTTGATGATATTAAAAATTAAAAATATCTGATAACGATTTCATCCTTCCCACCATATTAATACTCAGAAATATGTTGATTATGCGTTAATAGTAATGCAATTCCCAAAGCGAGAACTAACTAACTAACTAACTAACTAACTAACTAACTAACTAACTAACTAACTAACTAACTAACTAACTAACTAACTAACTAACTAACTAACTAACTAACTAACTA
>NC_060950.1:25116875-25127466 GCF_022045245.1 Lucilia cuprina | reverse complement strand
CTATCTATCTATCTATCTATCTATCTATCTATCTATCTATCTATCTATCTATCTATCTATCTATCTATCTATCTATCTATCTATCTATCTACCTAACTATCTAACCATGTAACTAACTAACTAACTAACTAACTAACTAACTAACTAACTAACTAACTAACTAACTATCTAACTACCTATAATGTGATCTTAAAGTCTTATGCAACGTTTTCAGAAAAAGCACTTTAGATCTATCAAATATTTCATCAAAAAGGTGCAAACAATTTTTTTATACCCTCCATCACTATAGTTGGAATATTTTTGTATGTTACACGTCTGTGCGTGTGTAACATACAAAAATATTGGTCCAATACTCACCTTAAAGTGAGTCTGTCTGTCCGGCAGGCTTGCTGGCTATCCATGTAAACCTTGTTTGTAAATATATTTTTGATTCTACATGATTTTTGTTATTGCAAATAATTTTGAAACATACAATAAAGACGTTTTAAATTGATGTCGTCAAAGGTGTATTATTCTTTCACTAAATTTTATGGGAATCGGTCAATAACTTACCATACTCCTTAAATAAGGTTACTTTCACATAATGGCTTAAACGCTCATTATTGTCCTAAAAAACGAGTGCAGCAATGAAGTTCGACATAAACAATTTTTTCTAAAAATTTTATGGGGATCGGTGCTTCAGAAAATGACATTTATATTTATTACCTACTAAAAAATACGCGATGAAATTCGACATGAATAAGTTCAATATCAGCTAAAATCTCATTTACGAGAATAGGCTGATGTTTGAAGGGAATTATTCCTTTTACGTCATACGATTTGATGGTGAGTACATAAGGTCTGACAAAGCCGAATTATTAGGTTAAAAAAAATTATACTAAGTAAGTTTCGGAAATAGACCGAGATATCGTCCTACTTTCTTAGAATTACTTTAATAACGTCTTATTGATAATGTGGATACTGTTCGTGTTTCTTACAAGATGTATAAGATTAAGTTTATTTCGAAAATTGTAGGTTAATTTGAGACCATATTTTTCTTATGACCGGCCTAAATTTTATTTTTTTTATTTAAATATATTTATGCTTTAACATTTAACTTATATGCCATAAAATTTTGTATTTGAACGACTCAAATTGTAATAATCGTACATTTTAATGGCAGCCGGTTTTAACATTAAAACCTCATTTGTTTTATCTGCTGGTAACTCTAAACAATGACTTCTATTCGCTTCCAACTTATCTAAATATAAAATTATTGTTGTTTCGGAATTTTTAAGCTCCACTTTTTTTATAAGTTTGTTTTTCATTAAAGACATTCTGATTTCCTCTTCAAATCTAAAACCGGAGGGTAAATTTGTTTCCATTATTACCATATTTGAGATATTGTCAAGTGATTCTGAGTCCTTTTTGTAGTTGAAACAAATTTGCAAAGTTATTTCCGCAGTATTATTGAATATAAATTTCGGTTGGATATCAAAGTATATAGATTCTTGCACATTTGCTATATTAAACTGATGAGCGAGTTGTACTAAGGAGGCTCCATTGCCTGTTATTTCGAAAGTAACTTGACGTGTAGTTCTAGGTAACTGCAATTAGATAAAATTATTTGTTATTTTTAATTACATTCAGTCTACGAAACTTTCATACCTCATGTTTTTGCAAATCTAAAATATTATTGGAATTTATATGGAATTTATGATTTGCCACTTCAATGCCTTGCAAATCTTTGGCACTGTAGCTTATATTCAAATTAACGTTTTCTACATTTCTATATATTTGTGAAAATTTTACTAAAGCTTCCAAGCCTACTACAGTATCAGAAGAGGACTTGAAACCACCATTATTATTTCGTTGTTCAATTAACCATTTTAAGATTGATGTATGATCTCCAGGAGTATCTAGGAGAGCTATGGCAGAACATGCTGTAATTTCTATATCACTGGCTAGATTTTGATCATTAAGTGACCACCATTTTAAGCCGTTTTTATTTATAACCTGCGAAGTTAATCGATTTATTATGGAATTGGCACTGGTCTGCTTAGCACGGGTCAAAGCAGTAGCCACTAAGGGCAGGGCATAGACATCTGTGATATTATTTAAGTTGGAATTTAGAAATTCTATGCCATTCTGTATGAGTTTTTGATATTGGCTGGCATATTGCTGAAATAAAGATAAAGATAATATCAATTAGTGAAAAATTAAACGAATAATATTATTACTTCATTCTCCAAAAATGCCAATAAAATAAAAGCTGTAAGTCCATGGATTTCTTTGTGACGAGAATTTATTAAGTAACCTGTGTAAAGAAACTCCCCACTTGATTTTTGCTGATTGGCCAAGTATTCCAAAGCAGATTCAATTATTTTTAACTCAATTGAAACAAATTGTGAGGCTTTAATGAAGTTACGCACCACATAGGCGGTAAGCCACGTACTGGACTCTTCATCGGTTGCCTTGCCGAATATACTATAACCACCATTATCATGACGAAAGGATAGTTGCTGCTGGTAGCTTACCTCAAGGGATGAAAGTAAATTTTCCACCAACTTCTTCTCTTTAGTTAGTTTATCATTTGCTTTAAGATATTGCAAAATCAAAACTTTAGGAGCAAAATTTGCCATATTCTGGTCACCCGAACCAGTGGGCATTTGTAGCAGTTCATCGAAATTCTCCACTGTTGGTACTAAATAATGACCACCCACAGAAAAGCTAATATAATCGGAATCAGGTACTCTATTAGCAGTCTCTTCAATTCTTAATTCTGACAATATCTTCTCTCCAGCCGGAATACTTAAATATAAAGATTGACTAGTTTGTTTAGGCAAACCTTCGGGTTCAACTTTAAGTCTCTGCAAAACAACATCTGAATAAGAGGCACTCAATTTACTTATGGCATTAACAATCAAATTAAGTTCAACTGCTTTTAGGGGATAGATAAGAAAGTTTACAGTTTCGGCTTTGTCCTGCTCAACAATGATATTTTTATTTTGTTGCCGATTATCAGTAGATTTTTGTATGCCTTGCATTTTAGTTTCCATAAAATCAAATTCTTGATCGAAATTATGTAGTACCACATCCATTTCTAACGTTTGATTAGAATAGTTAAATATTGTTACAGGTATTGTCACAATTTCACCACGTTTTACTGAGTACGGTAGATTAATTGATATGAAAACAGATTGTATGGTCGTGATATCGGTGGGCCCATTAACTATACCAAATCCTGTTAGTTTATTATTCGAAAATGCCGTTAAGCGCCATGTCGTTATGGTATCAGGTATTGGTAAAGTTAATTCGGTATTAGTTTCGTTACTGAAATAGAATTTAGAAAGATGGGGGTTATATTGATTTGGTCATTCCGTTTGTAACACATAGAAATATTGGTCATAGATCCACAAAATTATATATATTCTATGTCCGTCTGTCTATTGAAATCACGATTGGAACCACTGGAAAGGAGGTAGACAGTTAAAATTTTATATAAATATTATCTACTGCTAAATTTTATTTGGAATCGAATGGTATTTAATGCACAATAACGGTCCACGTTTTATGATAGCCCCCCTACAATTGGACCTCCAAGCAAACAACTTAAACGGTCATAACTGTTTTATTAGTACAATGCGATGAAACTCGGCTTAAATAAGTTTGAGGAACGGTTTATAATTGACCCTACACCCCATAAAAGGTCTCTTTCTGAAAATGTCTTTAACAGTTGTTAGTGGCTTAAAAAGTACGTTTCTTGCAAGCCAAAACTTCTCTACCAATCGGATCGAACCATAAATTACCCTACCCCCCATATAAGGTCCCCTTTTAAAAAGACTATAACGCTCATTACGGGCTTAAAAATATGAATTTAATGACAAAATACGACACACTTAAAGTTTTATGCGAGTCAAAATCTCTCTAACAAATTTAGTGAGGATCATTCCATAGTTGACCACACCGCCCATAAAAGGTCCCCTTCAGAAAACTACTTTAACGCTCATTGCTAATATAATACGAATATAACAAGAAAATTTGACAAAATTAAGTTCCTCGCTAGCCAAAATCTCTCTACCAACTTTTATATGGATCGATCCATAAAAGTCCTACCCCCTATCGGATCCCCTTCAGAAAATAGCTTAAACGCTCATAACTAGTTTGAAAATATGAATACAGTGACGAAATTCGAAATAAGTTTTATACAATCCAGAAACTATCTGCGAAATTTTGTGTGGATCGATCCATAATTGGCCTCATACAAGGTCCCATTCAGAAAATTACTCGCTCTTGACTGGCTAAACAATATGAATATAGCGATAAAATTTGACAAAAGTAAGTTTCTTGTGAGTTAGCACCCTTTTAAGGTTCACTTCAGATAATGAGAGTACAGCGATGATATATCAATGTGAACCAAAATCGGTTTCCAAAAAGTTATGATAGGTCAATAATTGACCACATCCCTCATATAAAGTCCTCTTTAGAAAATTCAGAAAATTGCTAGCACAGCGATGAAAATCGACATTTTTATTCTTAGGAACGTAATTCTTCATTCCGAATGTAATGAGGACTGAGCTTTTTTCTTTAAATTAATATTTATACCCTACACCACTATAATGGGGAGGGTATTATACGTTTGTGCTGATGTTTGTAACACACAAAAATATTGGTCCTACACCCACCTTTAAGTATACTCAGAAACATATTTTGAGTCGATTAAGACATGTCCGACCGTCTGTACGGCTGGCTGGCCGCAATTTTCAAGATAATTTGATGAAACTTGGACCAAGCACGTTTTTTGATACAAGGACGAAGCCTATTGGCCTATTTTTAAAACATATATTCATGGTGTAGGGTGTTATATGTTTCATACTTGCTTTTAGTTCAAAAGATCTCGGTCCATATTTGACTTAAGCCATATTGCAAATATCACCCTGAAGTTTATAGGGGCATATGATTTGATGGTGGGTATATGATATTCGGCATAGCCGAATATAAAAATTTTCATTTTTTTTTAACTTACATTAAGAAATTGTCAAATATCCAGGTTTCCGGAAACTTTTGACGAAAATTATATGCAAACGGTCGAAAAGCCTCAGAACCAGAAACACCTGTTATAAATCAAAAATGGATAACAACATGGAAATTAAACTTAGAAAAGGGTTGTTGGTCTGATTTTAATGATATTTGTCATGTAAAGAGATTTAAATTTAAAACATAAACTTGAAAAAAACTTCTCTTCATATGGAAAGTTATTTAGATTTAAATCAGACCAACCGTTTACATTATTTTTTTTAATAACTTATAATCTTACCACTGTGATTTTTAAACGGATAATTAGCATTAGTTAGAGTCAAAAGCCCCGTTACTATACCGGGATATACGGTAGCTGCTATAGGAGAATATGATCGTTCCTCGATAAGTTCATTCAATATGTCTACCTTATTTAAATCATATGTCTTATCCAATAAATAAACACCCAAGTCCACGGCCAATATACTAACATACGACTTGGGTTGGGCACTTATAGAAATTGTAACTTCATTGCCCGGTTTTACTTGTTTCGGAGCTGACAGAGAAATCTAAAATATACGATTGTTTAATTGTGTTAAATAAGTTTTGTACTTTAGTACTGAATACCTGATTTTCGAATTCTTTAGGGAATGTAAAACGCATTTCGCCATAACGTAAATTACTTTTGTGAACGTAATACACATAGATAAAGGATTCGGGTATCATTTCAATAGAAGGAGTTATATTTATGATATGAGACTTTTTATTTGGTGGTACTTTAATGTGTTCCGTTTGTATAATGCTAGCATGACCCATTACTGTGTACATCAGATATGGGATATCGCGTATAGAACTAACCTCAATGAGTACAGGTTTGCCGAGTTTTAATCTGAAATGGAAAAAAAATATATATATTTTCAAAATCGAAAGAAGTTAAATTATGAGATTAATATATTTGGATTAACTTACTTTTCATCCACCAACGTTAGGCGACAATAGAATTCCCTATTATTTAACATTAAATTCTCACTAGTGAAAATATTGGAGAAATTTAATTTTGTATCTTTAAACTCGAAGATATGATTGGCATTTGCATCATGTTCAAACTCAAATGTTGCTACACCATTTTCATTTAAAAATGCTTCATAAGAATTATTGCCATGTATCATGGTTACTGGAGATTTACGATCTAAAACAGGAGCTCCCGTCCAGTGGCTTATTTTAACTTTCAGCCGATAAGGTTTATTATTTTCAAATTCAATTTCATCATATGGAATTTGTAAATTATAACGTTGTTTATGTAAATATATATCTTGTTTTTCCGTTTCCGTTCTGCCAGTATGTTTTTCCGTTAAACTCGCCCTAACACTTAGACCGTAAACGTTTTCAAAGTCCTTTTCGTTCTTAATATTAAACTCAACAACACCTAAATTATTTACATCCACTTGTTTGCTTCGTAAAAGTATTCGTGCATAATCGTCCCACAGTTCTACAGTAGCATTGCCTTCCACATATTTATTGAAAACATACTTTCCATAGATTACCACCCTAATGTTACCATCATCCAAAACAATATCCGTAGGAGTTTTTAGAAAGACACTGAATTTTGGCAAAATATAGTTTATGATATTAATAGTTTTAAAATTGGAGTATTCGTATCTTCCACCAAGAATAACTGTAATATTCCAAGTTCCTAAGACCGGATATTTGGACAATTGAAAGTAACCAGTGTAAACACCATATGTAAGAGATATGTTTTCGTAAAGTTTAATGCGATTGCCAGCACTGTCCTGAAATTAAAAAAAAAATGAAATTAAATTTAAAAAAATCAATATAATAACTCACCGATATCACCACATTTACAGGATCTTTAATATCTAATGGCCTTGTATGTTCATCTAATATCAGAACACGAAAATTAACCACATCTTCAGGCTTATAAACTGCCTTGTCGGTTTGTATGTAAATTTTTGGGCCATGACCTATGATATTGTTTAAACGACTTTCATTTTTAAATATCAAACCTGATAAACCCTCAGCTGTTAATTTATAATCGCCAGTTGTTATCTTTTCCGGCATAAACTCTAATAACTTTGTTTCATATGGTTCTAAGTTTACATCTTTAAATTCTTTAAAGTTTGGTCCTTCTATGCCAACACGCATCAGGCATGAGCTATTGGCCTCATGTAGGGCAACTATAACTGAATATTTACGATTTGATTTTATAACACCGGGTGCATTAATAGAATAATAACTGTAATTTGTATAGCCATTAACTTTTTTTAGTTTAAAAATATAAATTTTTCTAAAACTGCAAATACCTTTCAGAAATGACGCCTAAAACCATATTCAGCAAAAGCGTGTATCGAAAAAACCAATTGCGTTTCATAATTGAAATTGTATAAAACCTACCGCTTGTAATTGTTAAAAATTATCAACTAATTTCGTATTTTGTTCACTGTTACACATGCGTATCAATTGGCATATTGAATTCTCTTTTCACCGGTTTTTAAGGGGATTTCCAAAAGAGTAAAAAACCTTTTCAAGAATTTGTTTAATGTTCATTAAACAAAATGAATGCAATATGCATAACATCGTATAATAATCATATTTCATTGTAGAATTGTAAAAAATCATTAAAATATTTTATTTAAACTGGTTTTAAAATAAGTATTAAATTGTTAATTTTTATACCCACTATCAAATAAGATGGAAAGAACATTCATTATACCCTACACCACTTTAGTGGGGAGGGTATACTAGGTTTGTGCTTATGTTTGTAACGTACAATTATATTGGTCCTATAAAGTATACCAATCGGTTCAGAATAATTTCTATTTATCAGGAAATGATTCAATTTTGAAGATAATTGAAATTTGGTACATGATTTCTATTGTTCCAGGGACGAAGCCTATTGAAAATGGTTAAGATCGGTTCATTATTTCACTTAGCCCCCATACAACTGAACCCCCGAATAGGGCTTGTAACCTTGTAATCAAGCTACAGGTCGAATTTTTTGAGATAATTCGACGAAATTTGGCACATGATCTTTTATGGACCGTAGACAAAGCCTGTTGAAAATGTTGCTTTTAAGATCAAATTATATTTAATATACTCGTATCGCGACAAAAAGCTGCAAATCAAGTTCTATACTAGCCTTGATGACCCTCATGAACTTAATAATTATAGGGTCTCATTTGTCCCTAGCCCCCCTAAAACTTATTACTTGCTTTGTCATTACGTTATTGTCATTACGTTATTGTCATTACGTTTGTTACACATGACATGATCCGTCTGACAAGATCAAACGTTTATTACAGGATCTGTTTGGTGTTTAAATCCACAAAGAGAAGGTCCAGGGAAGAACGAAAATGGTTGAAATCAGTACATTATTTCGCCTAGCCAACCATTTTCAATAGCCAAATTTCATCATATAATCTTGAAAATTGTGACCTATAGCGTGCGCACAAGGTTAACATGGACGCACAGACAGACACATAATACCCTCACTACTATGGTGGTGTAGGGTATAATAAATTCTGATTACAGATAACGGGAAAACAGAAGTGACTGTGGCACTAACATGAGTTGGTGTCAAATGTTATATACTTATCATACGAGTTGGATGTAGATTTATATAGACCTTATCCACCCAAATGTTGTTTTCGATAAGTGTGTCGGTTAAAGGAGAAGTGTGCTGGGTTGAATAGCAATGGATGAAAGATATCTTATAAAAGTAATATACTATCCTTCCAAGACAGAGTATGTCCACACCAGACTTATGTTCTCTATGAGTACGAACAATGTCTTTGGCTTATTTAATGGATTCGTATATTGGACAACTGATGACTTCTCTATAGAGACGAAATACTTAGGTGCACCCTGTGGGTTGTAAAATAAAGCCAACACGGCAATTGTTTACATAAAGTACTTCGAATTATGTGTCTGTTGTCTTTTCGACAATAGCAGCTAATTTATCAAGATTAAAGTTCATGAAGATCAGTCGTATAATTCAGATAGCATTGAGACAAAATTTAAAATTTTGTTTTTATTCCTTTTAAATCAATCCCTCATATTCTTTGGAGTTCAGATGAAATAATTATTTGAAAAATCTTCAAAATAGTGTTCATTTAATAAATGACTAATCGGTATAATTAATGCGTACAGAAACGATCCATTAAGAACTTAGTTTAAAAAGAAGTTTTAATATGAATATGCTATATAAAATTAGACTGATTCAGTGTAGGGAATGTAGTTGTTAACTGGATTGTATTCTAATAGAAAGATTTAGAAGTATATAGATCTCTATCAGTGAATTATTGCGCTTTATGGCCTGTTAAAGAATAGTGAAGCGCAAACGCTATTTGTTCTAGAAAGAGGTTCCCACCTTTTTTGTTGTTATTGCAGCGGCTAATACAATAAAAAATTTAAATAACTATGGTTCTGTTTGATTGAAATCAAGCCCAAGATGTTGTGCAACTCAACTGGATGAGTCCAAATGTCTTCAGGACTGAGTGAATTAGAATTGGCACGGTTGTTAAAAAGGTGAGATGTGTCATGTGGATCTTCACCACAGGCTGGTATTTAACCTACCAATGCTACCATGTTCGAAGCGTTATCGAATGGAAAATGTATGTAACGCTGAATGCAGTTGTCGTACATTTGAAGATCTTTTCTGATATGTCTCGGCGGAGACTTCAACTGCGTTATATTGCATTTGGGGTGATTTCAACGATGACGACCACCGTATAATTTACCACTGACCGACCATTCGTTTTGTAAGTAGTTTTGTTTGTAATCCAGATAACACAATTCATAATTCCTATTGTCTCTTATATATGCTGATGTTCTAGAAATTGTGAGAACAGTCACAAACTTATAGTATAAGTCGATCAATACTTTAAACTTACGATATATATTTAGATGGTGGAGATATAAGGTTCAGGTTAAGTGGGTTGTTCTCTAGTAAGCAAGTTCACCCGTAGGCCTTGTGGCCCATTGTAACATCCTTTGAATCGTCATTCCCTTATATTGAGAGAACGGTTTCCCTTCCTCATTTCGTTGACTACTTGGTTCCTGCGGTCTGTGTGAAAACCAGGCGGTAACAAAAACGATCATATTTACTATTGATGTTTCTCTGATACTGTCCAAATCATGACAAAGAGCTCTACCAAGACAGAGTATTCTGTGCTCTTGTTAGGCTAGAGAGTCACACGATTCTACTTCTTCTTTATCCAAACAGCATCTCGTATAGCTATAACGTTCCGCCATACACCCCATCATACAGTGTCCAGTGATTTTACCTGCTAGAAGCCTAATTGATTTCATTCTAAGAGACAAGAGAGTCCTAGTCATACCTATTGTCAGAGTGCGCCAGAGCAGTCTCGATATTCTACAAGTGGTGATATTACTAATTCTATTAATTTTTAGATGACGAAGATTCCAGGAGCGAGGCAATCTACCGAATGGGATCTGCTCTTGATATCTCCGACGCCGTTTCAGTAGCAACTCCGTTAAGCTTTATCAAGAGTAATATCCTCAGACACAAGCAAAGGGGCCAAGTTATTGTAGCCCTTCTTCAATGAGAAACGCACAA